>NW_010259916.1:35191-36568 GCF_000690775.1 Eurypyga helias
TATGCTTTGGCAAGAACGAAAACCTGAATCAGAAATAATGAAACAAGTGGAGAGACCTGCAGGTGGTAAGAGAGGAGACGACTGTTCCCTGAACACTAGGAGTATCCTAACATCAGCCTGAAAGGAATCATCCCTCGTAGGTGAACCTTTCCAAGATCCTCGGGGGTCCAACTTCTTGCCTTCATTGCCTGGTGAGTAATGAGAGACCTTCCCAAGCCCTTATTTTGTCAAAGAGGCACAAAGAGCTTTCCACAACTTTTAAGGATCTGTGTGAACCCGAGTTCTGTCCTGCCTTAAAGTGTTATTGTAAGGAGTTGGGGGGTCAGGGGTGTGGGGTGTGGGGGGAGGGAGAGGAAGCTGAAGGAAATCTCCAGCATGCTGAATTTCCCTTCCACCTCGTGATGGAGGGCCAGCCTGCACTATAAACAATGGGCAGAAGAACATTTACAGTTCATTTACAGTTACATCCCAAAACATCAGGTTGACTGAGGTCTGTAACTTCTCTGAGGGATCAGCCCAATATGCCATGAAAAAGTATGGGTTTCTGCCCTCTTTTGGGGATAGCAAACTGACACTTTTCTCTACTACATGCACATGTTTCCCCAGATCTCCCCACATAATTCCCCATATCTGTGTGAGAGGGTTAAGAAGGAAAAGGTTATTTAAATTTTAAAAAATTTTTCACACACACAGTGTCTCACACCCACATACTCACAGCATCAGGACAAATGTCCAGCATTTGGCTCCAAGACATATCTCCAGGTGTCCAGTCCAGAGCTCCTTGCAATGACACAGAGGGAAGGAATGCCAGCTAGCAAGTCCACACAACTCCTAGGGTCTCAGGCTGCTGACCATGCACTGTATTTGGATATACCTTTTGGTACCACTTAGGAGCTGATCTGTATTTTCACCAGGTTCAGCTCTGTGAGTCAACAGGCAACAGTGCTGATTTAAGCATTTTTGAGTCAGTATTTTTAGGACTCCTTTATATTCCTTTTTTGGGCATAGTCTGTCCTTAATTTTATGCTGCTCTTTGTTTTGTACTACCCTTTTTTTTTCCCAGTTGGTCTGTCCTGAAAAGCTACTCACAGATGTGTTGTAATATGAATGACCTTGGTGCCGTCAATGTGTGATGATATTCTTCAGTCCCTTTTTGACATTTCTTCCTGAGCTTTGGCCTTTGTACATCTTCATTCAGACTCTGCTTCTACTACACATCTCCATAGATGCTCACAAACAGGTCCTTTGAAAGAAACCCAGTCTACTCCTTTCATCTGCTCTGATCAGGGAAGGTTGTGTTGATAAGGCAGTGACTTCTGGGGGTTGGAACTAGACGATCTTTAAGGTCCCTTCCAACCCTAACCATTCTATGATTCT
>NW_010259916.1:36594-42601 GCF_000690775.1 Eurypyga helias
CTACACCCTGACACTGGGTCAGTCTTGTGAGAACTGTGGCTGGCACATGCTTAGCAAAGGAGGACACAAAACCTTCTGCATTCTGTTCAATCTGGTGTCTGCCTGTGGTGATGGGCAATTCTAGCATTATTTCTCCTTTCCAGACCAGCTCCTCACACTCTGAGGCAGAACAAAAGGCATAAAGGGGTGGATATCAGAATAGTTTCAGTAATTTTATTCTGCATGTGTAAAGCTGCAGTGGCCATCAGTAAGAGCCTTTGTCTTCCCAGGAACAGCTGGCACCATGTCTTCCTTCTTCTCCCCCAGGCAAGGATTGCATCCATGTTTCTTTGACTGCTGGCAAGGGGATGAAGCCATAGTGAGGAGAGGAGTCATTTGGCTTCCAACTGGTCATCCTTCTCCTGTCCAGCTGGTACAACTCTAACAGAATGCCCCCTCTTTCTGGCCATTGCAATCTTCACACCATTGCTGGAAATGGAGGATTAATAAACTGCAGCTCAAAAATGTTGATGAACGTGTGGGTTGGCTGTGTTGAGCAGAAGATAATTTGTGGTGAAATCCACAAAACATCTGGGATTTGTAAATGTTTTCACGATGACTTGGATCTTCTCCAAACACTCCCATCTACTGACAAACACAAGCCATGAATCACTGCACATAGGAAAAACTTCCAAGCCCTTGACTTACTCCTCACCCAGCTCCACTAGACTGCCAGCTCTGATAGCACCCACTGCTCAGTGGGGAATGAGGGCGTCAGGGTCAAGGTGAAGGAAATGCTTGGCAGCACCACAGCTGCTGTGCATAGGTCCCTGGGCAAAGGAAGTGGAAACATGGCACACTGGCTTTTCCAGGTACCAGCCCACAGGACAGCAGTGGTGAGCTGCTACCCAGCCCTAGCTGATGTCAAGGCTAGGCTTCTTGACATAGGCCAGAGATTACCTCCTTTCCCAGAGAAGATATTTGCTTTCCACTACTGGAGGTGGGGCCCAGGCAGTTTTATGCCTGATCTCAGCTGAGGTCAGCAATGCCTTTCTGCAGACTGGGCTGTCTGGGGTCTTGCAGAGCTCCTTGCTGGCTGCCTGCAGTGTTTCCCATCGATTTTTATTTTTGGACTCAGGAGTAAACCTCGAGCTAGCTGGCTTAGCAAGAAAAGCCCTCAAGAGCTGCTGCTGCAGAGCATCTTTGCTGTTAGCCACCTGCATCCAGCAGGACCTAGGGCAGGATGGTCACTCGCCCTAGTCAGGCAGCCTGGCTGCTGGGGACCATTCACCTAAATCCAAGTAATAAAATACTCCACTGCTGATTCATAAACACAGTGGCTGGCAGCAGTACATTGGCTATAGGGGTTCAGCCTGTGTGCCAGGCTCACAAAAATAGCTGATGATTCGAGGGGACGATTCTTTGTCCCTCTGCCTATGAGCCCGAGTCCCTGTTCCTGCTCATCCCATAGTCAGGCCAGGAAAATACAGAGAAGTGATTTCAAAACAGCTTCTGGTCTCCACTGTCTCTTGGTCTCTCCCAGAGGAACACATTAAAGGGCATCCCTCCTTCTCATGTAGGTTGGTACAGCAGCCAAGGTTTCTGCCCCTGGAGCCCTCCACACCCTGTGCCCTGCAAAGCAGCATGTCCCTGCGGGGGGTACATCCCCTGGGGTGCCTTGGTGGCTCTGTGCTGTGTGTGCAATATCGTTTCTGGGACTGCAAAGTCACTGCTAATGGCATGTCTTCCTGCAGGAGGGAATCAGACGGGGGGTTCTCTCCCTCTTCAGCTCCAGTGAGCTCCAGTGCCACAATCTTCTGTGAAGATACAACCACCATGGCTTTTTCCAGCTTTGGTGGATGGGAGGGAGGACACTTTCTGCCTCTTCTGGCTTGGGGAATGCAGGAATTTTATGCCAATATAGTCTCTAGCTACAGCATGGAGCCTTACAGCTCACAGCTCTTCAGATGCGTGCCCACATCTGAAGAGCCCGTATGTGATATGTACCCTGTCTCTAAATGTCAGCCCAGGGATTCAAGCACACAGCAATCCTGGGCAAAACACTTTACATTTCCTCTTAATTCTCCTTCACTTTCAACACAGGGAATTGCCAGGTTTTCCTGTGGCTATGCTAAGTTTTACTTTGGTGAAGCCCCTTACATCCTAGGACTGGCTGAAGACTTGGCCAGAGAGGCCAGTCCACTGCTTTAGTCTGATCCAATCAGTTACCTCAAAAAGGACAAAATGTGTCACTGTTTTGTTCCCTTAGCTCTCCAGAGACTTGACCCCATTGTTCCGAACGGCAGAACTTGTCCTGTGCATTTTCAGCTCCTCTTTTTCTTGCCTTACAGCCGCGTTCTTTTCTCACGCACACACGTTTTAGCACACTTCTCCTGTGCTGTGTTCCCCAAAATGGATCAATGAGCAAATCCCAGTCTGTCTGGCACAAGGTGATCTGGAAGCAGGATTTCTGAGAACACTGACCACCTGCCTGGTCCTGGTGTCTCCTCAGAAGCAGGAGCAGCTATGCCATCTTCTGGATGACAGGGGAGGGTTAAGATGATGTAGAGCTGTAAGAAAGGAAACTTCCTCCAAAATGACCTATGGACAGAAAGATCCTTTCTGTTTGCCCCTTGCAAACCTCAGGACTCGGTCTGTAGAGGCAGCCTGGCCTCTCTGGAAACCTTGTGCTGATCCTGCAGAGATGGAACGGGCACCTTTGAGTGGCCAGTAGAGGAGAGAAACTCCTGTCCCAGCTCCAGCAGCACAGTCCAAGGATGGGATTAGAAAAGGATACCCCACAATTTCTACTGAAAAACATTGCCACTTGTGAGAGAGACACGGGAATTTTGTTCTGCGCCTGGTGATGGGATGTTAGACTGCACCTGCCTCCCTCTCCCATTTGCACTGTGGGAGAAGTGCCAGGAAGGGAAAAGGAGAACAGAGCCACAATTGGGTGGTCAGATATATGCCCCTAAAGCTTTGCCAAATTTGTGGCACTGGCAATACTTAGCCATCACATGGCAGAAATTCTTTGAGTTTGAGGTCTCAGAAAAATGTCTTATTCCGAATTGGACTGACACACAAACCTCACAAAACCTTTCACAGGAGGAAAGCTACTGAGATGTTTTGTTTTGGAAACACCTGCAGTCCAAACAGTTTGCTATTTCTGAAACCAAACTATTCACAACTTCCTGCAAACCTGGAAGCCACTGCTTCCTGCCAGCTGCTCTGGACGTGGCTGGGGAGCACAGGAGGGCTGGGACTTGTGGTTGCCTCAGAGCTGGGTGGCCAGATAAGCCAGCTGGGAAACGGGCAGAACTCAGAGTTACCAGCTTGTACTCCATCAAAATCTGCATGTCGCATATTCAGTGATGTCGCATTCTGCCAACAAACATCTGCCAGCAAGTTCCAGCCTTCCCAGTCCCACTTCCCAAGGAGATATGTATCATGTAGCACACTGCGGCAAAGAGCAATAGCAGCCAGAACGGGTAAGGAACGGGCAGTTAAGTGTGAAGGTTGATCATGTGTCTTCCATGCCATAGGACCAGGAATGCTCTTCTTCACATGCAAACCTTGAATTCATGCTTTTGGGGCAATGCCACACAACCTGAACTGTGGTACCTTTATATGGGAAGGCAATGGTGTGTGTGATGGGTGGTTACACAACACAGTCTGTGACATGGGCCAGTTCTCCTCCCACAAGCCTGGTAGATGTGCCCCTTCTGACTATAAAATACCGTGATGCTTCCAGTGGTCTCATACCTTCCTCTGCACAGGTTTTCCTGCAGGGTACCTGTGAAGGAGTGCCCTTGAAGAAGGTCAGGATAAGGGTGGGGTTGGAGAACCAACAAGCTAGGGAGACATGAGGAAATATTTCAAACTCAGAGGCATAGAAAATGTTTCCTGATAATAGCTTTCTGTCAAACATCTCTTGACTGACTGTCATCCTTTACTGGTAGATGCATTTTGTGCTCAGCAGATTTCCTTCTCAGGACTTTAGTGTTTGCTGAATGACTCACACCCCCAGGACATGATCACTGATGTGGCAAAGGGATGGGTCCTTGCTTCTGTCAGAACTGCAGGGGCTAAAACCATGAGCCGTATCTGTCCATATGCTGGTATTTCAGGCAGAGTTCAGTTAAATTGGCAAGGAACAGCCTAACAGTGACGTTGTTGTTCTGCAGGTACCAAGTGAAGTGCAGTCATTTAGAAAAACCAACCCTGATCATACTGTTCATGGTACAGCATCTCTGCAGGCCTCCCCAGGAGATTGTCCTTCTTTGTGAACAAGTGTGGGTTTGACATCAGATTTTACTGGTGGCACTAGACTTCTAGAGAAGTCATGTTGCTTTACAGAGGCCAATCGGTAATTTAGGGAGGTTAGTGTTGGAGGTATCATGCTAATGACACTTAGCCCTTGATGGAAATTAAGTTGCTTGTGTGGAGTTTCCAACCAAAAGGAGATTATTCAAAGAAATGGTTTGGTAAACTCCATAGGGAGTTTGTGGTCTGTGCAGAGCAACTCTCTCTCAAACATGTATGATGTAGTCTGTGGAGAAGGAGTCTATTTTCTGAGATCTGCAATGAAGTTTTAATTCAGTATTGGAATTAAAATTAATTTTATGATGGGACCTTTAAATATTTCCAGAGCCTGACCTTTTCTGGAGGCTGTTGACTAATTGATGTCTGGTCTGGTATTCTTCAAACTTTCCACATAGTTCAACTTGTTGCCAGCTGCTTTCAAACACATTTTTCAAGAAATTAGGTTGTAATTAAGTACAGTTATTAATGACTGTTTTTCCTGCCTTTCCCATTGGGTTTGCAGCTTACTTTGCTCCATGTGGCAGAAAAGATGGCCAATGTTTCACAGGGTGAGTGAAGGAGTGACTAATACGATCTTTGACATGTTGATTTGACTCATTTCCAACTCTGCAACGCATAGTGGTGACCACCAAACCACACAGGAGAAACCTGGGCAGAAAAGTACAGAGTCAGGGTCAAGTCCCTGTGGGCAAGCTGACAGAAGGGGCAGGGAGCTCCTTCACCTTGGAGACGCAGCATGTGGGGTGAGCAGTTCATGCAGATGGGACAACCCATTTGTTGGAGGATGGAGAGGGAGAAGGATGGAGAGGAGAAACTGCAGACCCACTGGAGTGAGGGGAATCGCTCTCATGATTAGAATTCAGGGCATACTGATCTGGGAAGTCTGGAAATAAAGTCAAGCCCATTCATGTGAACACTCCTCTCCTGCCCGGCCCTCGCTCTGCCCAAGAAGGACTAACAGGGAGACCCGTGTGTGGAGAGAGCAGATGGAGCTGAAAGCAGCCAAGAAGGGAAGCGACTCTCCTATGCAGAGCCCAGAAAGGTTTTACACACTCTCCGCTCTCTGGTGCCACTGAGGTCACTCCTCTTTGTCAGGCACATGGCAGCAAATCCCCCTCTAAGCCCCAGATCTCTGAGGCATTATAATAATAAAAGCCTGTGCTGAAGCGTCTGAGCAAACACATCAGCTGAGCAAGTGTTTTTCCCCAGCCCTGAGACCAGGTTATTCTGGGAATTGGCAGCGAGGAAACATCAAGGCAGCAACATCATCCAGTGAAATCTGCTGCCAAAGGGTCGGCAGGGGTGTGGGGAGAGACGGGCAGGTGAGGGAGCCCACCCACGATGGGGGGGGGGACAAGGGGGGTGCATAGCACCTATTTAATTTCCTGACTGGCCTTCAACCGAGTCCTGGCAGCTCTGGGCAGCCAAGGCAGTGAGGGTGGAGGCAGATAGATGCTGACAAGTAACACACGTGCATGGACATGGGGGCGCAGACATGAACGGCCGCTTGCCAGAAGGCTGGGATTTCTCCAGGCATTTCACATCCTCCTTTTTTCCAGGGTCTCGCCCTTTTCCTTTTGCTTTCTCCCAGATGCCATGGAGGGTAGAGGAGTCCTGCAGAATGGCACCACCCAGGCCATGGGGATGAGCGTGCATTCAAGGAGGCACAGGCTCACACACACATGTCCACGCATTGTGTTCA
>NW_010259916.1:42611-44568 GCF_000690775.1 Eurypyga helias
ACAGAAAGGTGCATGCACTGGGTGAGATGCCAAATTGGATGCTGATGCTTGAGGTCTCCCAATGGTACAGAATTCCGTCTGTGGTCTGCTCCCAAACACAAAAGCCATGCTCAGGGGTGAACGATGAAAACATCCCCAGCGGTCACCTGCCTGGAGAGGTGCTTGAAGGGCAGGTCAGCCCTCTCTTCCCATCCAGGTCCTGCCACAGACAGGACCTGTCTGCCCTTGTGTTTTATCAACAGATGTCCACGCATCTCAGTCAGGCTGTGTTGCAGTTTATCAGGATCTACTGCCTGCCCTTCAGCACCCAGGACCTGGTTTTGGCTGATCTTTATGGGTGCAGTACTTGATGCCAGCCCTGGAAGCAGCAGGAGGAAGGAGTCAAGAGGGAGGTGGTGAGAGAGGAGATGGGGAGATGAACCACCGATGGAGGTGAACTGAGAAAGGTGGGACTTGGCCTTGATCAGGACTGAGGGCAGCCCATGGCCATTCCCAGAATTGGAGCGAGGCTGGCTCCTCCAAAAGGATGAACAACAGGCCAGCTTCATCAGGTCAGCTGCTAGGAAGGACGGAGCAGAGCCAAAAATCCGGGAGAAAAATGTTATGCAAAATTGTTCATCTGTTACTGATTGGGAGGCTGAGAGCTCAATTCAAACCACCCAATAAAACCGGCTTGGATGAGAATTTCCTGAATCCCAGATTAAGTGAATAAAGATGTTTCAGGAGTTCAGGGCCACAGTTGGGTGGTTTGCACACAATTTGCTGTTGGTTTCACCCTTTGTTGCTTAATGAAGAACAGAAGGAGAATCTCCCATCTCATTTGACCAAGGGAAAAAATTATTTCTTCTAAATTTAAATTAATTTCCTGTTGCAGGCATGGCTCTGTTTATCTGACCTACACAGGGGCTCCATCTTGGATTGCAGTTCATTCTGCTCTGCGTAAGACACTGCAGCGTCCCCAGGCTGGTGGCATCAAGTCAGCATGGCAGGGTTTTGCAAGTGGAGCTCAAAGGCCGAAAAGCTAATGGTAAGAAGTGCTTTGAAAGCCTGGTCTCAGTTCTGAGGAAAAAACTGCAATTTTGCACACCCTGTGTCCCCCCACGCCTAATTCGGGGAGCAGGTCCTTCCCCTCTCTACACCTCACTGCCACCAATGTGCTCCCCAGTCGTGCCCTCGGAGGAAGCCCTGAGGAGTGGTGGGTGCTCAGCTCGACTGTAAGGGCTGAGCAACAGCCAGGTTCAGCAAGGAGCACATCCCACACTGCGCTCGCTTGGGACTGAGGGATTCCCCACCCCTGCAGCATCTGATGTTGGAGAGCTGCTCTACCAGGGGGCTTGCACAACCCTGAAAATCACTTATTTTAATAAGCCTCTTATTCACAGTGAGGGAACAGAGCCAGGCCATGTGTACTGAAGTCTTTAGAAAGTTTCCAAGTCATGGCTACATCTCTTGCTCCTAAAGGATTCAATCTGTATATCTACCTATCTCCCTTTCTCTCCATCATTTACCTTGCTAGAAAGTGCTGAAGTCTCTTTACAAACTGCAAATCTTTAAGTCACCTGGCACCTGAATCATTCCTCTAAGTGGCATCACATGTCTTGCTGGGACTTCAAGCTCTAATTAAGTGTGGAAAAGGTATGGAGATCCCTGGAGAAGTCAGAGATCAAATTGTAAAGAAGGAAAACTAGAACAGAAGATAAAGAATCATCATGTGAAACTTCAGAAGTATGTAAATGGGTTCCTCACTCTAAGCCCCATGCTTGATTTTGCACAAAAACCTCTCCAGAATTTTCCACTTTGCAGAATTTCTGGGGAATCCAATTTCTTAGGAGGAGTCCAAAGGCTCCAAGGACCAAGAAAGCAATTTGCAGCCTTGGGTCTGGAGTCATTACCACCACACCGTAAAATGTAGCTTGTCTAGATGGCAACCGATGGAAAATCTGTCAATAACTGTACG
>NW_010259916.1:44599-53989 GCF_000690775.1 Eurypyga helias
ATGGGTATGAACACCAAGGAGAGACATGCTTGCAGAGAGCCCCATGGGAGGATCAGCAGGAGTAATGGGATGTATGTGAGCAACAGCATATTTAGGCAGAATATCGGGAAATGTTTCTATGTCAGCTATTAGTTTTACTAGGAAAAGTCTCCCGTGGGAAACTGGAAGCTGCATCACTTGACTCACTCCAAGCTAAGCACTAGATAACATGAAGCAGAGAACAGGCGTGTATTGGCAGAGGCAGATGGCTCAGATGACCTAATGGTCGTTTCCATCACTCCGATTATAATCTAGCCCGGGTAGAGGCTCTTCGTTCGTCTCCATCTGACTCAGGGTAATGACAGGCTGGAGAATAACATGTGAGTTTATTCCAGTGTTATTTTCCAGTTCCTTCATTTGAGGTCTCTGGGTAAAAGAAAGGCTGCAGAGTGACCTCAGCTGAAGTGACAATATTTCCCAGTCCTCTTGCCAGGTCTTCCTTCTCACAGGGCTCTTGTGTGTTGGCGTGGGGGCTGCAGGGCGGCATGGGCCCTGAAGGCCAGGTCCTGGTTCAGAAATTGCTGCTTAGCCAAGGAGTGGAGGAAATACAGATACAAAAGCCATCCAGAAAAGCTAGAAGAACTTCTCACTAGATTTTGCCATCTGAGACATGGCTGCTCCAGGGTTGGTTATGGCCTTTTATTGGTGATTGCTGATTTCCCACAGAGACAGTGGGAGCAGCGGGAGATGCAGGATGTTTTGATGCAGCCGAGCAAGCAGAAGGGGCTGAATGCCTCTTCCCGGTGCTTTGGGAAAACACAGCTCTGCTGAGATGGGGCCAGGAGAGATCCAGGGATCCATCTCATCCCCAAAGGGAAGCCTCTGGGGAAGGCTGCTTCTCTGAAAAAAAACTTTTCTCAGCTCCTCAGACCTGCCATGGTCCAGCTGGCCAGGGGTGTGCAGATTGCTGCCTGCTTGTCTGATACCCATGTGGAATCCATGCTGGGGTCCTTCTCTCTCCCCTAGGGTGCAGGTCTGGGTTTACCCTGGAGTGAGGATCTCCAAGCCTGTGGTAGGGTCCCCATTCTGTTAACATCTGGGAGCAATATTCCATCTCAGCTGACTTCACTCTCCCCCTCCTTCAAATCCCCTTTTTAAACTATTCCACCAGAAATCCATCAGCCTCTGCCCTCCCAGCCTGCCCAGGCTGTCCCCTTGGAGGACACAGGACAACACCACTGGGGGCAGACTGCCTGATGTTGTTCAAAGCTGAGACAAAGCAAGCTGATGATCTACAAAATGGTTTGCACAGCCTCAGCCCACCTCTCTCCCTGCCACGAGCAGAGCCAAGGGGCATGTGCAGGTAGACAGCGAACAGCTCTTGGCTCACACTGGTGGCTCTGGAGTCCATCCAGCTCCTCTGCTGAAACCTCTCAGGTTGCCTCTGGCTTCCCAATGCTTGAGTTTGACACCAGCCCTTCAGCGATACAGCTCAAACAGGTATGATCAAGCTGACTTTTCCATGCTCCTCCCATTGCAAAGTACTTAGCTGAAGTTCACCTCTTAAGATTGAAGATACTTCTAAGTGTTTTATTAAGGGCCACCACAACCTCTGAAATACTTTATTAACTCGGAGCCTTGACAGAAAGATGGGAAGTATGCCACTGAGATGTGCAGCGAGTGCATCCGGGAGAGCATGCAAACCCCACATCTGCTGTGGGGAAAGAAGGGCAGCACTCACCGGAGCCGTACCATGGTGCAGGGTGTGGGATACATGGGAATGTTGCTGCCCTGGCTCCCGGCTGTCCTGGGGGTGGGTGAGGATCCTGAACTCTGCCAAGAGGAACATGCATGAATGCTGCAAGAGTTCTGGGGGATTTGGATGCTGCATTTCATTGACTCTTGTCAGCTATTTGAAAAATGGGACTTTAACTCTCATTGGCATACGGACGGCTTCAGCTCACTTTGCTGTCTAGTCTAGAAGCTGTCTGGGATTCTCTGCAGCTGGAGAAGAAAGGTGGATCCCTCCAAACTGCATGTCCATTCAGTATTTCAGCCACTTTTTCAGATTGTCTGTCGACCCCACGATACCCCTCGCAGAATGCAAACTTGAGATTGCCTGTGATGCTTCCTAAAATGTTCTCATTTTAGAAATACCTGACTTCATGCTATAGAAATCAACTGGAATAGTCTGTATTGCACAAAGTGATGGCAAAGATTTTCTTTCTCTGTTGAAAGCAACTGGTATGTTGCAAGCACAAGAACTTAATGGGAAAAGCTTGTTTATGGGATTAATGACAGCACAGAGTGGTTGCCTGGGATGGGATAAAATCTTATCTAAAGAAAAACACAGACAGATACTTGGTGGCACAGGAAGAAATCAAGCTGGAAGGATGAGGGGTTCAGAGACGTGGGAATACAGAAAAACAGGGACACTTCAGTCAACATTTAATGACTGCTTGATATCAGATGTGCAGGCCACTTCCGCAATGATGGACCAGGGAAAGCAAGGACACTGGGGAGGGTTTAGGCTTCATCTGAAACCCAGAGAACCCACTGCTGCTGTGGGCTGAATATGATCTTGATATGCACAAGCAGCGAGTATCATGGAGGTGGCATTATTCCTGCATGTGATTTTAGTGACATCATCACCAAAATGGCACATTCAGGTCTAGCGCTTATACTTGACAGTGACACTGAAAACTTGGAAAGGACTCAAGAAAGAACTAGAAAATTATCCCAGGGCTAGAAATCATTCTCAGTGAGAGACTAATGGAACACGATCTGTTTAGTTTATCTAGTTTTTAAGAGGTGATTTAATCATGGTCTGTGAGAACTGATGTAGGGGAATACTTTAAGTGCAAAGGGCTTTTTAAGAGGGCAGACAAAGACAGAAAAAGATCCAGGGATTGTAAAGCAAAGCTGGTGGTTGTTGGGCTTGAGATAAAGTAACTATTTTTAACAGTGGGAATTGGCTCCATTGGAACAAGGAGCCCAGAGACGTAGTAAACTCTTCATCCCATACAGCCTTGAAATGTAGGCTGGCCACTCTTCTTTGAAATGTGAACAAGCTGTTGGTCTCAGTGAAGTTAGACACGTGAGTTTTCAGGTAAGAAAACCTGAAATTACCTGTGTTGGCAAGAGAGAGGTACTCCATCACATGCTGACATGGTGGTAGGACAGGCTTGTCTCCTACTAACATTTGCAAAGGCAGAAAAGAAGAAAGCCATGCTTGCTCTGCGTAAAGTCCTACCTGAGACTGCAAAACTTTTGCTGTCTGAATCTCCTTTGTCTGGTACATTCACCCGTGTTGATCCTTTCTTATTTGGTATCAATGAAATGTTCCTGGGAGCTCTTTCTGTATCTGGCAAATGTGAAAGAATACCTTTCTGTATCTAGCTGTTATTTGGAAGATATATTTTTAAAAATGTATTTTCATAAGGCTCCTGGGAAGTTACCTAGAAGAAAAGTCCTTGAAACAGGATTGTCGTGGCTGGGTCATGTGGCAGTTCAGTTGCTCTTTCTCACATTCAGCACAGCTCACAGCTGCTCTGTCAGGAGTTGGCTGTAGCACTTCTCAGCCCAGCCTGACAAGGACAATACCATGAAGGTATCATGGGCAGGATTTCATGAATGTGCAGATTATCACCTTTGGCGAGAATCCTGGCTGGTGACCCTGGAGTGGGGGTCTCCCCCTTTTCCTCAGCATACAATAAAATTTCCACAGGCATTGGGAGGCAGTTCCCAGGTCTCATTACTCCCAAACTCATTTAGTTGCCCCATTTAGAGATTTCTGTAATTCCCCTATGAGGCAGGTCTAGAACAGCAGAAACAAATTTTATTCTAGAAAAGGTTACATTTTTCAAGTCAGAACTGAAAATAAACTTTCTAAAAGAAAACATGAAATGAGGAAAACCCATGCCTGAACTTCTCCTGACAGTGTCTGCTCACGGGTCAGCAGAGGGGATGTTGAGTCCTGTAGATGCAGGTGCCAATGAGGCGGCTTCCCAAACACACTTTGCTTAGGAACTCCCTCTTCCCAGTTATACTGGAGGGTTAGCAGATATGCTCAGACTAATTTTGGGGGTTTGCCCTCTTGCCTCTAGGAAAGATCAATATCATATCATATCTTTCATGGCTGTGGTGATGAAACTATGCTGGGCTGCAGCTGCAGCAGCAGAAGAGTCTTTTATGGGCTGCTTTTGCCCAGGAGGAGTTAGTGGGCTCGCCACTTCCCCAGGCACCCTCTGTGGCATGATAGCAGCACATAGTTTCTGAACTAGGGAGCCTCTCGCTCCTGGGACATGCTGCAGGGGGTCCCAGGGCATTTCTGGGTTATATTATAACAATTACAGCATACAAATAGCCTAGCTTTTCTCTGTGGGTGTGGGGCCCTCCTCCATGTCTCCTGATGCTGAGAAGGTCACAGCATTCCCAGGCAAAAATGTCTTCTGGTCAGTCAGATGAAGCTTTATGTAGGTAGGTCTTTGCACCTCAAACGTCCTTTCTCTGATGTGAAAGGGCTCAGACAAGCATCGTGGCAGGAAGATTGCATCTGACGTTGACGTGACTTAAACCACAGGCTCCCCACAAGGCAGCCAAGCTGGCCACCTCTCTGGTCGACTGCCCAGCAGGAAGGCTGATGCAAATAGCAACTGTGGATGCTGGCACTCGCTGGAGGACAGCACAAACACCCATCTGTGCTGGGTGCCGGTTGCTATTCAGTAACCATCTTCCTTCTGTTTGTAAAGCTTCAGGGTCCATCCAATCCATAGGCAGAAGCCACCGTGTGTGGCCAACCAGTCCAGTCAGGCATCATGGCAAATGAACAACAAATAAGCAAAAAATATTCTGAAAATAGTTTGAGAGTAAATATTGTTTGCCCAAGTTACTTGACCGAGACTCTGAATGAGGAAGTTGCTGGCAGGAACTGAGATCACCCTGGAAAGGATTCAGAAGAGAGTGAAATTCATGGCTCCTTTGTCTTGCTGGACAATCACCATTTTCATCCTTGACCAGTTGCATTTCGAAATGTGCCTTATGCTTGAAGTCAGAGGACTTGAAATCATGGACTTAAACCATACTGCTCACATTGCCATAGGTAAGGTTTATCCAAGCTTGTTACGAAGGCTGTGAGGAGTCCTGGGGTCCTGATACAGATCTGGAGAAACAGCGATATCACACAACAGCTTCTGGGCCCCAGAAAGGACTAAGATCTTCTAAATTCCTTCTCTGTGAAACAAGGAATATGTTGGGAACTGAGAGATGCAGATGGAGTCTTCTTGCTAACCCAGCCCAACCCATTTTACCCAACCCTAGCTGCTTCCTACATATCTTTAATGAGCGCTTTCTTGTAATGGGGCACTTGCAGTAAGGTCTGTATTGGCTGGGGGGAAGGTTCATTATTACAGTGTCCTAGGTCTGCCTGAACCTCACTCCATGCCTCCTATTCAGGTGGGATTCATTTGTCAACCAGTCTCAATAGTCTAGGGGAAATAGGTTGGAAAAAGCGGATGGGTTATTTGCCTCTGCAGAGACCCTGAGGAGAAAGAACTAAAACTGAATGGCCTGCATGGGTGTCTGCATGGCATGTAGTATACAACATCTGCTGATGGATGTCCAGGATTTGTGTGACACTGGCAAGTCCCCATTGGATGCATGTTGGGGCAAGATGTGTCTTCTTGCCCCTGGACCAGGACAGCTCTATCCACTGCCTGCATTTTCTTTTTGAGGAGGTGCTTGGAGCTGTGGCCCACCCCTGGGCTACATCTCCAGCACAGAAAGGCACAGCAAAACCACTGGCTCCAGCACAAGCCACAGGCACATCAGAGCTGTTTGTAGCTGAATGTGAATGGTCTCAAGGCTTGGACATGGACACGGACACAGCACACACTTCCCTGTGTGTTTCCTCCCTGTCAATAAGAGCTTGGCCTCCCCACGGTGAGGGTGGAGGTTATCCTCATGGGCACGTCCATCAGTCCCATTGCTGAGATACCCCACTACCTGAGTGCTAACTGTTGGAAAAATCCTACAGGAGAAAATCAGAACAGGAGAGGGAATAGCAGTATAGAAAATACTTCACTGGGTCAGAGCTGTAGCCCGTCTACCCTGCATCTGGCAGGGGCAATAGGAGATGTTGTTTCGGGTGAGCCTTCTGCAGCCTGAGCACCTCATACTTTAGCATCCACAACCACAGGGTCTTGGGAGAGTAGAAGGCACATCCCTGCCTATTCCCTCTGATATTCCCACACAGACCTGCTGTCCATTAGTTGTCTAATCCCTTTCGGACTATGCTGACAGCACTAACTCCACAGCCTCTTGTGTCAGTAAATTCCTGAGATTTTACTCAGTGCACAAAGAAATCTTTCCTTTTCTGTGCTTCAGAGTGATATCCTATCAGTTCCACTGATTGCCCCTAGTTCTTGTCCTTGGGATTTGATTTAATGTTCACCTTATTCACCACCTTAGGCATTTTGTAAACTTCAGTCACATCCCTGCCAACTTTCTCCTCTCCAAAATGATGAATACCAACCTTTTCACCACACAACTGATCCAGCCCCTTGCTTATTTTAATTTTTAATTCAATTGTCCTTCCTATATTTTCTATCCTCTGTTTATATCTAGAGAAGATCTGGAGGATTCTCTATGGACTGTAATTGTGGCAAGAGAACATGCAGCTGCTTGGAAATGTGTACTAAAAATATCAGATGCCTCGTTCGTGGTGTTGGCTGTAGTCATTCTGGATTTATGGTTTCTTTATAGGGTATTGCTCTTGCTCCAACAACCTGTATTGGTAGTTGAAGACATAAGTGACCTACTGCTAAAGAAAATCTTAGGAACTCTCTCAGCTCTGCAGAAAGGCACGGCTGTTGTGGTTTAACCTCAGGTTGAGGAACAGCAAAATTATGAAGACAACCTCAGATTGAGGTCAAAAATCTCACAGGCCGATGTCCCTGGTGGCTTACCATAAACATGCATTTATTTAACACTGGACTGCATGTGGTCCTGGAGCATTTGCAGGAGAACAGTTGATGTGTCTCACCCCGCTTTCAGAGCTGTCTGGAAATCCCATGTTGTTGCTCTGAAGAAGCAAAGCTCAGGGCTCACTGCAAAGGTTAAGCTGCATCAAAGGGAGTTGTTTTTCCAGAGTCAGGGTTGAAGGACAGAGCACACAGATTGTGTGGTTGCACCGGTCCATCAGGCCATCAGAAGGGCTCTGGGACAGAGAAGGCAGACATTTATTTTTAAATTTTCTGGTCCCCTGAAATGCTCACTGATGAGTGAAGGAATAAAAACTAACTCTCTGACATGTTTCATCTGCTTCACTGTCTGCAAAACCATACCCCTCACACACAACTGAATGGAGTAAGTTCATCTTGAGCACAGCATCAAGCTAAGCATCTTCCCAACTTTATCTTCATCCCACACCTCCTGCTTCTTCCTGGCGCCATGCTTGTATGTCCCTACCCTCAGAAAGACTAGGTAGAATGTGCACTTGTCTCTTGATCCTGGTGTCCACAGTGGCAGCTCTCCAGAGAGGATCCTGGTGGCAGTACACAGCTGGCTTTCAGGCCCCTGCATATTGCAATCAGCACAGTGCATGTAGGAAGCCATGGGGCAGGTCGGGGCAGCCCCAGCATCCAGATGCCTGCTCTTTGCAGAAAACCAGGCGTGCAAGCAGCAGAGAGAAACCACTCAGGATGCAGAGACCATGGCACAGGGACTGCAGTGAAGGGACTCACCCCATCAGGTGCTGCTCGGTCCCTCCTCCATGCTGAACCATGGCAGGCAAGCATGCACCTGGGGGCTCTCTCCTCCCATGGAAGAAAGGGTCCTGCTGACGAGGATCATGACTCAGATTCCAGGGCGCAAAGGGTGGTTGGCGTGGAGACACCCATCTGCGCTGCTCTGAGACCTCTGCATCTCACGTGGGTAGATGCACGCCTGCCCTCAGCTGTCCCCATGCAGCTCCTGGACAGCACGAGCAGGACACTGACCTCTCCCTGCACAAGGCTGGAGCTGCAGTGTGTTTTGGGACCTGCTGACTCATGCGTCTGACTCACTCCAAGGCTGAATTTCCATTGCCCCAAGTTACTCTGTTTTGCTAACCCATAAGCCCGTCCACCCACGGGAATCCTCTCCTTGTGGCAGGGAGGCTCCCACCTTGCGGCAGGAGAGCAGCAGCTTTACTGAGAGTCAGCAAAGTGGCTGAGAAATTACAAATGTGTTCACGGTTTGGCTGCAGCTTGTGCAGAACAGAACCCTTCCATGCAGCTATTGCCTGTACTTGCTTTCTGCTCACTAGGGCAGAGCAGGAGAGCCCAGGAGGCCAACTCCAGCCTCCAGCATTAACCTCCCCGAGGAGGCTGCCTGGGACACGAGCTGTCTGACTGAACCCATTTGCAACTGCCTGGCCTCAGCCCAGGGCTCCAACCCTAGAGCCACCCCAGGACCTGCTCAATGTGGCCACAGGCATCATAGAATCACTGGTTTGGAAAAGACCTTAGAGATCATCCAGTCCAACCGTATCTGTCCGCCATTAAACCATATCTCTCAGCACCTCATCCACCCGTCTCTTAAACACATCCAGGGATGGATCACCAGTGGACCACCTTGCTAGCGCTGCCTGGTGCTGCAGACCAGCCTTTCTACTGTCCCCTCTGCAATGGGGCACATGGGCACACACGGAGCAATTTGCCTCCCTCCTTGGAAAGGGATGCAGAGCCTTGACGAGGTGGTAAAAGGGGCTGCGAGATGCAGAGCTCAGGAGGAGAGACCAGAACAAGCGTGTGCCAGCTCAGAGCTTGTGAAGGCTGCCTTGGTAAGAGTGGCTCATATGAGTTTATGAATTCAAGTGCTTCAAAGCCGTTCCCACCAGAGATCACTCACCGCCAGAGAAATGCATAATCCTCCAGGAAGGTGTCCCTCTGACAGGTCCCTGTGCTGGCTGTGAGGTGTGAGAATCAGCTCTTCCTTTTGGGTGCAAGAGGATCTCCCCCAAGTTGGGGAGATTAGGACTGGCCCCTCATTTTCCACTGTTGTTCCCAGAACAGGGGTCTCCTCAGCCCAACTTTGCTCCTAGCCCATGCTACGACACTGCTGGAGCAGCAAACCCATCGCATTGGGAAGGGAGGCAGGCTGCCTCATACCTAGCTGGTTTGAGTTGAGTGGTGGGAGTCTCTGGGACACTTCTTGTCCCCAGAGCCTCCTGTGTATACCCTGGCACCTGCCTGCCTGTGTTTTTTTGCCATTTCTTTGTCAAAATCCCCTCCAGATCCCATTAGGATGGAGAAGTTCTGTGCTGTCCCCAGTGCCTGGTGAGGCTGGGTGCTCTGATGGGAGGATGATGAAATGCTCACCATCAATCTGGTCTGTTGTCCCCATGCCTGCCTGTGCTGGGTTCAGTCAGGA
>NW_010259917.1:0-202 GCF_000690775.1 Eurypyga helias
CGGGGATGTACCAAAGAAACGGTGTTCAGTCTGGAACATATTGACTCCCACCCTGTCCAATCTGGCACCCACTGACACCGACCGTGATCATTCTTGAACCCACTGACACCCATCCTGTTCATTCTGGAATCCACCAACATCAACCGTGTTCACTCTGGAAATCACTGGCACTCATCTTGTTCAGTCTGGAACCCACTGACAC
>NW_010259918.1:0-1870 GCF_000690775.1 Eurypyga helias
CTTTCCTGACTGAAACCAGCACAGCCATTTTTGTCTATAATATAGGGATAGTCTAGAAACTAGCAGCAGTATTAGCTTTAAAGGGCTCAGACAATATCTCTTCTAGATTTCTTATATCAGTTATGTCCAGTAACTAAATGTAATAATCTCAGAAATTTAGAAATTCCATCTTTTTAATCCCTTACCTTGTTTTACACTATTGTGCATTTCTTTCCTCTCCCATTGTTTCTGTGCTGTATGTGCTTCATGACTTTTTTTCATTCTTTCCATTTTCCCTTCTTCATGCTTAGAAAGATGTATTTTTCCCTTGTCCTTTTCAGCATTCATCTTTGACTCATACTTAAATTTCTTCAGTATCTTTTGTCCCCTTTACCTCCTTTCTCCCCTCCACCCCCCCCAGCTAGTTGCTGTTGTCAGTTTCATTTCTCCCTCTAATAATTAACATCTATATAGTGCTTTATAATAGTGAAAATATCCATTGTATTTCTTTGAAGAGTGGAAAAATTCAATCAATCCACAGAAGTAACAGGGGTCAGAACTGCAGACATTGGAGATTTGTGTGGCAAATCCAGTAATTACTATTGTTTTTCCATGTCTGCAGAGATGTTCCTCTTTATAGTGAGAGAACCAGCTTTTGAGAATAGGAGTTGGCTGATATGTAGACAGTTGTCTAAGAGCTGAGAGGAGGATTGTCCTGAATCCTGTCAATGGCACAGTCACCTAGTGTAATTCATTGTCTTGGATTTTTTCTCTTATTTTGAAGAAAGCAGCCACACAGCAATCTGATATAGGTGACTACATAAATTCAAGACATGAAAATTCTCTGAATTCAGAAAAAAATTTGTGGTGGTTGGTCTGTTAAGACTTACAATCAGTTTTCATTAACAAGTGCATTGCATAGGTAAGGAATACTCACTAGGCACTAAAAAAAAGAGAAAAGAATATTATGTTGAGAATCTGTGCTTCTCTGTTCCTGAAGGAACTTTACTCATCTATAGCAACTCCTGAATCAAAGTAAACTTCTTTAATGCTTTACTAGGTGGTGTAAGGGGTTCAGCACTCCCCCTTTCAGTATGGCAGTGGGGAAAGTATTCAGGCAAATATAATCCATTTTGTTAAAATTAAAGTTTAAAATATTCAGTAAAGGGCATGTTTTAGGCAGTATGAGTTTGAAGTGTTTATAGCCTAATGTGTTTGTACTGCAGTGTGGCTTTATATATCAGTAACCTCCAGTATCTGTGGCCCAGGGGGATGATAGAAAATTTTGTTAATCCAGTTGGTGTTTTCTGAAGAAATCTTGGGGTTCAGACTTTTATCCTAACCTCTCTTTGTATTCAACAGATCAAAATGTGAGTTTTCAGGAGCTGCATTAGGATAACATGGGAAACACCTCTGATGCGGATTAGGAAACTGAAGTAGAGGTGGAAGTTTACACTGTAAGTACCTATATTTGATCAAATGATTCTCACACAAAATGTCTGCATCACTGGGAAGCAATGGTCCTTCATTTGTATTTGTCATCATAACATCTTATCTGTCATTTTATTGTCAGTCATTAAGTATTATCAGCACAACACTTCACAGTCAATTTAGAATTGATTAACCTGAATAATTTCATATCACTTCACTATTGCCAAATAGTTTGTGAATATGTTGAACTGCACAGAGGACCTTGTTGCTTTGTACTTGCAAGTCAGTTCCTAAGAGTACAAGAACTTAAATGTAATTTCCACAGCTGACATAACTGAAATTGTTAGGGCAGCTTGCTGTCTTGAGGCTTTGGTCACAAGGACAGTCTTTCAGATTTTGAAGGATCTACATTAACCATTATGCAAGAGTAATTATATTTTAAAAAGAATAAGTCTTTCCC
>NW_010259918.1:1901-10005 GCF_000690775.1 Eurypyga helias
ATAATAAATGTCGTATTCATCTTCACAAACTAGTTCCTCAGATTAAGAAACAGTCCTTGAAGTATACCTTTGGGGAAGTCTATCTTATTTTCTATTCATACATAGGTATCTATTAATAATGCACATGCTGCTGTTTATTATTCAGCACTTCATAAATGGCATTACTGCCTTTAGACCATTTTGCAATTGTAAAGAATGGTAATAAACCATTGGCTTTCACTTGGGAACTTCTACTGTAGCATGTTTCCTTTTTAATTTAGGTCAGATTAGCTAACTTTTAAATTTCAACAAACATGGCCATAGTTAGTAATTGTGACTGTAGTTTTATTGAACAGGATACCAGACAATTCCTTATCTCTTATCAGTTCTGATTCATCCAGGTATATAAGCATGAGGAAATAAAGAGTTTATCTGCATTTGGACTAGTGTCTGAATTAGATGGTGAAAGAACAAAACTGTCTTTATGTGCTACACAATACACAAGACCCAAACACAGGAATTCTGTAAAGCCTTTATAAACCATGTGTGTGGCCCCAACATAAGAATATGCTGACTGGTCTATAGCACTGTGGTGGGATAAGCTGGCACTGAGTTTACATTTTCGTGGATTGAGTGCTAATGAGTTAAAAGAACTGCAGCAGTGTCTTCAAAGAAAATGCCACCTACACTGCAGCACATCGTCTCATTCTACATTGCTATACAAACTCCAAGACTTTCATTTACCCCTTCTTGGTTCCAAATGAAGACCATATACTTAGGCCTTATATTGAGCTCCCATTTCATGAAGATGTTATAAAAGAGACAAAAAGTGAAAATCAGGTTTTGCTTGAAACAATAGCATAAAATTAAGGACTATGTCACAAATGAGTGCCACAAATCACTGTTCCAGCCCTACTCTATCTAATCTAGTTTCTGCCAATTTTATCTAATACATACATGTTTTTTGTACATAACAGGGTCAGACACTTAAGTAACAGTCATCAAATGAAGAAACACCTTGGTGTGCTGTGCCACAATTTTATGATTTTCAGAGGAATAATCTTTGAGAATACAACATCCTCCAGAATTCTTCTGCAGCCAGCCCACATAACCTAAGTAGATGTATGGTTTTCCCTTGTGCTTCATAGAGCTGGTCCCTTTAATACCACCACTGATCTAAGGCAAATGTGTCTCCTTCATGATAATTCTGCTCTATGATTTTATGGGAACATTGTTATCATGGTATTCTGCCCAAATCTTAGTTTCAAATAAGAGTTTAGGTGAGGGTTAGTTAAGCACAATATTAGCATTCCCTACTATTAGTGAATTTTAGTGTTAGTGAAGAAGAAAAGCTAAATGCATCATTGCTGTAAGCCTTTAAAGATTGTTTAAAATAATTAATTGCATGTATTTTTAGCTTGAGTTCTATATCCCTAACTTGTAAAGCTGTGTAGAATTGCAAACCATTGTCTACATTTTTACATCTACATATTCTACATTTTCAAGATTTTCATGTCAGTATTTTCAAGAATCTCAGTGCTCTTTAAGTTTGCATTAAGGTATATGAAACAGTATAATTAATTATTGTTGCTTTATATCTACTTCAAGAGGCTACAGAAATGACAGGAAGTCTTGGACTTCATTGCAGATTTAGAAATGAGCCTACTGTTCTACTCCTACATAAAGAAATCCTGGGTTTAATTCATTCAAGAACACATGATGTGTAAGGTCTCAATTAATGAATAGGCTAACATCATCATGTGGTTAAAACAAGGCCTGTAATATGCTACATTCTGTCAAATTAGCATCATGAAAAGCTCTTCATAAGTGTATGCTGTAACACACATCAAGTTTTTTTTTCATCGTTTTAGACATAATTCAAGAACTAGACTACCTGAGTTGTAAAAACCTCAGACGACTTCACAGATACTCTACACAGACATATCACAGCATACCTATGATTCCCCATAGTACAGATAGTGATCTCCAAATAACGATTTCATATGATACTTCCACCTTTTCTATATTAGAACACAGAATCATAGAATTGTTTAGGTTAGAAAAGACCTTTGATACCATCAAGTCCCAGCTCTGCCAAGTCCACCACTAAACCAAACCATGTCCTGAAATGCCACATATACACATCTCTTACATACCCCCAGGGATTGTGACACAACCGTTTCCCTGGACAACATGTTCCAATGCTTGACAACTGTTTCCATGAATAAATTGTTCCTAACATCCAATCTAAACCTCCCCTGGTGCGACTTGAGGCCATTTTCTCTTGTTGCTTGTTACCTGGGAGAAGAGCCTGACACCCACCTCAGAGCAACCTCCTTGCTGGTAGTTCTAGAGAGCGATAAGGTCTCCCCTGAGCCTCCTCTTCTCCAGGCTAAACAACCCCAGTTCCCTCAGCTGCTCCTCATAATACCTGTGCTCTAGACCCTTTACCAGCTTTGTTTCCCTTCTTCGGACACACTCCAGCACCTCAGTGTCTTTGTTGTAGTGAGAGGCCCAAAACTGAACACAGTACTCAACATGCAGCCTCACCAGTGACGAGTACAGGAGGAAAATCACTTCGCTGGTCCTGCTGGCCTTGCTGTTTCTGATACAAGTCAGGATGCTCTTGGCCTTCTTGGGCACACTGTGAGCTCATGTTCAACCAGCTGTTGACCAACACCCTGAGGTCCTTTTCTGCTAGGCAGCTTTCCAGCTACTCGTCCCCAAGCCTGTAGTGTTGCATGGGGTTATTGTGACCCAAGTACAGGACCTGGCCCTTGGCTTTGTGAAACCTCATACAGCTGCCCTTGGCCCATTGATTCAGCCTCTCCTGATCCCTCTGTAGAGCCTTTTGCCCCCTCAAGCAAATAAAAACTCCTGTCCAACTTTGTGTTGTCTGCAATGTACCGAGGGTGCACTCAATCACCTGGTCCAGATCATTGTCAAAGATATTAAACAGAAATGGCACCAATACAGAGTCCTGGGGAACAACACTTGTGACCCGCTCCCAATTGGATTGAACTCCATTCATCACAACTATTTGGGTCCAGCCATCAAACCAGTGTACTACTTAGCAAAGGGTACACCTGTCCAAGCCATGAACAGCCATTTTCTCCAGGAGAATGATGTGGGAAACATCATCAAAGGCTTTACTGAAGTCTAAGTAAACAACATGCAGAGCCTTTCCCCCATCCACTAAGTGGATTACCTTGTCATAGCAGGAGATCAGGTTAGTCAAGCAGGACTTGCCTTTCATATACCCATACTGACTGGCCCTGATCACCTGGTTGTCCTGTTCGTGCTATTTAATGGCACTTAAGACGATCTGCTCCACAACCTTCCCCAGTACTGCGGTCAGACTAATTCCCCAGATTCCCTTCCAGCCCTTCTTGCAGTTGGGCATCACATTGGCTAACCTCCATTCCACTGGGACCTCTCCAGTTACCAGGACTGCTGATAGATGATGGAAATTGGCTTGGTGAGCACTTTGTCATCTTCCTCTGTATTGATGCAAGCTACCAAGAATCCAAGTTATTAAAAAGCCATGAAAATCTTCAAAATCTCTTCTTAGGTTCAAATGCAGGAAAGTATTCAAGCATACACTAAATTTTAAGAAAGGTTGATACACAGTCATAGGCTTTGACAATTAGTGTTGGAATTACTCAGTCATATGTTTAAAAATACCATGTATCCTAAGTGCCTTATAGAATTACAGGTTCTATTTCAAAAAGTTGGTGTTTTTTTGGTTTTTTTTTTTTTTTTTAAATTAAATTACTTCTAAAACACAGTCCTTTCATTTACTTTCTGGAATTTATCACCATTACTAGAATAAACAGGTCAGAAATAAGTTTATAAAGGTGAAAATATGTTAATATCAGCCCTAATTAAAAGCAATCCAGTGATAATAACTGGTCAGCCTATGCAGGTCTCCATTTTGTACCCAAATATTAAGAATACTGCTGGTTGTCCTGTTATTGAAATTTGAAATAATAAATTAATTATAAGTTTGTGTATTGAAAGGAAATCTGAGCTTTTATCAGTTTTTTTGAAGAGGATAATTACACTTTTGCTATTTGTGGTGTAAATGTTTTGTTACAGTCTTGCATTCCAAATTGTCTAGTACCTTCAGGGCTATCACAAAATTGTATGATTTATCTCAAAATGTCATTTCTTACTTTGTTTGGATGAATTGATCTACCATGGTATGCAAAGAATGCTATTATAATTGCTATACCCATTTAGTCTCAAATAAACATATTTGCATGTGATTTATTAGGTCAATAGGACTTGTATTTTTCAAAGCATGCTTCTTTGACTTTTCTGTTTTGGAAATTAAGGTTAGCCTGTCATCTTGTTCTTCTTGTATTTCTTGTAAAAAATTCAGTTTAGATGAGTGAAATAAAATAAATTAAGCATCAGTGATTAAGCGTCATTTAAAAGGGCATGGATTGCAGGCTATGGAGGTAGATAGGGGATTAAGGAGTGTTCATAGAATTAGTAAAGAGTTCTATTGGTAGTAGTCGAGTAGGAGCCCTAGTGGCTGAAGAGGAAGGAACTAGGTGAGGTCATAGGATATAGCTGGGAAAAAAATGTAGAAGTAGCATGCTGTAATCACTTCTAGCCAGTGGCTTCATGACTATTTTCTGTCTCACGATAAATACTATAAGAGGATATACTTTACAATTTGTGAAGCAATGGCAAAGAGATACTGTAAATTTGTAACCTAAAAGCTGATGGGAAATAGCTTTGGGTGATGCTGGTATTGGTAAGAAAATTAAAGCTGAAAGGAATAACCCAAAAACCCAACACTGATATAAAAAAAAATGAGTTGTCTTACACTTCTCAGCAAGTCTGAGAACAATCTCTTCTTTGGTAATAGAGTATATATTGAAGCAAATATATAAATAATATATATAAATTATTGGTAGGTATTTCCATGAACACCAGCCCAATTTGTTCCACTTGTTTTTCAATGTCTACTATTACTGCAGTAAAGGTACCCCAGCAAGGTGGGATATATGAGCAGATAAATTCAGGCAGAATATTGTCTTGAATATAATATCACAAGGATGATGCTCAGAATCTAAAGAAAGTGATATGTGTCATATTACACACAGTGTAGAGAGGTATTTTAACTACAGTTTTGTTCAGCTTGTCAGTTATTCTTCCAGTAATTCTCGCTGTTTTATATGCTCCATTACATAATGTCTCCCTACCGTATTTAACAGCAAAGTCTAAGCTCTTCATTTCTCTTTGCAGTTTAACCATAAACCTTCTACCCAAATGACAGCAACCCTTGGATTAAAAAAAACAAATGCATTCGTTGCATATGGAAGACCAGACATGGTTATATTGCCCTGACAGGGACATGCTACTGGTTGAGCTGGTTTGTCCACTTACCATTCCAAGACGTTAGCAACATGCTTCCCACAGAAAGGCAACCTCCAGAGGGCCTCGTTCAGAGATTCTATCCTGAGAAAAATCCCATAAACCTTGGAAAGAAATACTGTTACTAGGAATACCTGTCTGTAACATGGCAACCTTAAGAACCACAGGAAAAAAATGTAGCCATAGAAATATTTGCTTGCTTGCAATAATTTGGAATTAAGTCCTATTTCTAAGTGAAAATCCATGCCATAACACCATGATCTCAATGGTACATGGATTTCATCTTTAAGATCTTAATAATAAAATAATCAAAGACTACAAGCTATGTGTGAAATTTTTTGGCAGCTATCTAATATGTAATACAGAGGCCAGCATGAGGTATATTTTTGCCAAGAAATGTGTATTTACATGCAACTCTCTCTGTGCCCTGCATATATTCTTGCTATTCACAGGCATTTACTTGTTTTTCAATCATAAACCTGTGTACAGTTTTTTCTGTGTTGGTCATCAAAAGGCATAAAGTCACAATACGGCAACAAAAATTGAGAATTGAAAGTGTCATTGGTTCGGACTTAAGTGATTCATACCTATTCAGTTTTTATAAAGAAGAGCAAAAGTTGAATTGATTCAGTTGAACACAAATGTCCACTGATGAGAATATTAAAAAGCACAATATTTAATGGAGAAATGCATATAAAACTCAAAGGTTAAAAGTGACACCAGTCTCAATTTCATCAGAAGTTAACATACTGGGGTGACTAATCGCTGTAGCACCATCAAGAAAAAACTGCAGAAAGATGGAATTTCTGTCTCTTGCATTCCTCAGGTTAGAACAGGAAAGATGGTCAATCAAAACACAATTTCTTAGATTCAGTGCAAGCTGGATGAAATCTTACAGTGAGAGGGCAGACTTAGAGACCAAGTGAACCATTTCTACTTCATAGACAATGAATGAATCCTCAATGCCACCAACAGTTTTCATTGCTCCTTATGCTGCCAGCTTAGTTTAGGCAGTGTTTTACATTCTCCCCAGTCAAAATTCCTATTACACAGAAAGAATCTGCAACCTTTTTGCATAGTTAAAAGCACCTGAAGATTTCTTTGGTACACTCAAGGATTTTCACTTTTAGAACTGTTGCGGTAAACGGGTAGATTATATAATATGTTTACAGTTAGGGAGCGATGTATGATTTTTCAGTCGGAGTATTAGGTTATTGGTCCCCTGCATTGCAAAGGGAATTTGAAAGCTTCTTGAGGATGTCTAATTCTCAATTATTTTATAGCTTTGTAAGAGCAGATTTTCTGCAAACCTGTCTAATACCTATAGATCTTGTCTGAAAGGAAGTAAGGCTAATTTAGAGTTCTGGATGGATGCTATGCAGCATGGACAGTTCTACTTTGATTAACTTGTAAACAAAAACACTTTCCACTCTTTATTTCTTTCCTTTTATATTTTAAGGTATTGCATTTTAACTGCAGTGAAAAACTGGAAGTAATGGCATCAAAAGATGAAAATATAATCCAAGGAAAAACTCTTGAGATTTTTTTTTCTCTGTATTATTAGGGATCCTGAGAAACAATTCACAGCCTGATTTTCATTATTAGTCTTCTCAAAATAGAAGGGTTGACTCCCCTGTTGGTACATGCTCATATACGTCCATTAGTTTAAGTGTTTACTGCACTGGATGGTTGGATCTAGCTTGCTCCTTCTTTTAATCCTGTGGAAAACATTCTTGGAGATTGTCTTTTTTTTCCCCTGTAATTTGTAGTGTGTTAAACTTCAGAAGGATGACTCCTTAAGGGAATTAGCTGTTATAAATTACTGGTGTAAGGAATTAATACAGAGTTGAATTTTAATTCCCTGAGTTCATAAATTGCCTTCAATAGGACTACTCACAATGAAAAATATTCAGGATCAGGAAGGCTATTGCAATGAAATCCCAAGTGTTCTTGTACAGTATGTTTTATTATATAGGGTATATGAATTGTGATTTTTGTTTCCTACCTTGTGCTATAGACAAGAAATTAAATATATAGGTAATACGGAGTGTTCTCTCCAGTGTCACTGTTTTTAGCTCTGAGCAAATAGAGTATGTTCTGCTACCCTGAAGAACTTATCTTTCTGCATTAAAATGGCACTATATACTCATCAGTTTTTCTAAGACAAGCTACTTAAAAATGCAGTTTTTCTGACCAAGTGCTCACAGTAGAACAATAACAGAAGTCAAATCAGCCTTTTTCCAGTTTGAAAATACTCTATTAGCGTTTTTGCTTTTCCAGTTGTATAACATTTTAATAAGTGACGTGACTTTTCAAAATTATCTACAGTACCTGCACACACTTTGGACACATACTAGAGTGTTGTAATAGAATATTCATGTAATGTATTTCTAAATGAAATTTTGATGGCATTGATTAGTCCTCCAGATAACTGGAGTAATTTACTCTTGTTCTACTCACAAAAGCAAAAGCATCAATAGTATGTACTCCTAAATCCTGTAACTTTAATAATCTGTAAAATATTGCAACTATTGCAGTTTAGCAAATTATCTGTTCTCATGATACACCTGAAGAAATATTATAACCTTTGAATTACTGAGATTTTATTATGGAATGTTTTGGGTTGGAAGAGACCTTAAAGATCATCTAGTTCCAACGCCCCTACCATGGGCAGGGACACCTTCCCCTAGACCAGGTTGCTGAAAGCCTCATCCAGCCTGGCCTTGAACACATCCAG
>NW_010259918.1:10192-10503 GCF_000690775.1 Eurypyga helias
CTGTAGCCCCCCTTTAGGTGCTGGAAGGCTGCTATAAGGTTTCCCTGGAGCCTTCACTTCTCCAATCCAAGCTTGGTTTAACCCTAGTCAGCAACTAAGCACCACACAGCTGCTTGCTCAACTCCCCCTTCACCTAATGGGGGAAGAAAAGGTAAGAAAACTCATGGGTTGAGATAAGAACAGTTTAAGAATTGAAAATAAATTAAATTACTATTAATAATATAATAACTAATTTAATGATACTAATTAATACTAATACTATGTAATGGAAAATACTGCTAATAACCAGAGAATCATAGAATAGTTTGGGT
>NW_010259919.1:0-10499 GCF_000690775.1 Eurypyga helias
GGAGTGTAGCCAGCTTCATCTTACAGTATTTCCTGAACTGTGTGTTGAAATTTTTGTTTTAAAGAGAAGGCTGTAAAGAAAATTTGGAAGGGGGGTGGGGTGGGGTGTGTGTGTGTGCGCCGTTCCTTGCCATTCAGAGGCAGCCTTTGAGTTTAAATGAAAAATCAGCAAGGAGAACCTTATCATATCAGCTAGGAATAGCAAAATAGCAAGCAATTCACCTTAAAATGTTGGCTGGGGTGATGATACTTGGGCATTCCCCTTGGCTGTTTGCATCAAAGTGATGACTGGAAACATCTAGGGCTTTCTGTTAAAGGTGCCAACAATGGTAGCCACACGATGAATTTTAGCATACACACTAGCAGGCTGTCTGTGGGTTACCTTGTGATACCTGCCCTCATGTACATAGCAGGAGTGGCATGCAAAGAGGAACGGGCTTGACCCTCTGAACTGAGTTCTTCATCTAAATAGACATCCCTTGAACACCGATTTGACTGTCTTAATTCGCTGTCTTAATTTTGTTGCCAGTATTTACCTTTCATTTTGAAAAGGACAGTGGAAGAAAACTCCTAGAGTCAGGAAAACTTCACAGAGTGGGTTGATTTTTCTAATTGACTTGATACAGCCCTTCATGTAACTATGGAAGAGCCGAATAGAAGAGTCACCTTTATTCAAAAACTGTTTTGCAAGTCTCTGAAACAGTGGGAGAGTTCAGTTTGTGCTTCATAGACTATTACTTATTTTGACATTTGGATCGCAGGTTTTGTCCCAGTTGCTATTCACCAAAACAACGTCTTCCATGCACAGGATGAATTAGCAACCACAATTTCTTAAATTAAGACGTAGGCCTGGTCTGAAAGTTCACAACATAGTTGTTATAATAATAATAATAGTAGTAGTGGTAATAATAATAATAATAATATGTTCTATAGAACAAGAAAGCAGACAATGGTGGGAAATCAGATCACATCAGACTTCTCAGTGTTGAGGTGCATTACTGATGAAGACTCATCGGTGTGGAGAATATGTCGGCAATTTTCTTGCAGCTGGTAATTTAGCACGCATGAGGATCTGAATTCTTCTGCTTTTTGGTCTCTAGGCAATCTGTGCAAGTCCTAAAACTGAATGTAATGGGATAACAGTGTAATAGTTTAAATCCCTTAGGTAATGGTAGCTAAAGCAAACAAATTTTCAACGTAACCTGACAGTGTAGCAAATGTGGCTGTTGAACAGGGAACTGTGGTTGTAGGTTACTGGATACTCCATCTTTCTGTAGCAGTGTCCAGGAACAGCTAAATTAATTTAAGCTTCCTGAGTGGAAACAAAATCATGCTTAAATCAGATTAGCAGGAGCCTGCAATGAGAGTTCCTATTGCAAATGTCTATTGCAAATAGACATTTATCTTAAATTACTGTTTCAAAGAGAGATTTTTTTAAACTGTATTAAGCTCACTGGAATAGTGTCATACTGAGACAGGAACAGATGCATCATGGACAGGAGTGGTGCTGACTTCTGACACAACGCTGGCACACTGATCTGTACGGACCACCTACAGGGAGAGGGGGTGTAATTCAATTTCCACACTCATCCAATCCCCATGCCCATCAAGGTTGCCAGTTGTGAGGGCAGCTCTTGTGATATGGTTGGGTTTTTAGTAGGGGATGAACTGAGGCAACGAAGCTCAATTCTTCTGGCTACCTTTTTAATGTTGCATTTCTTCAGAAAGGAAGTTTATCTAAAAAAAAGAGTATTTAAGCTCCACTGTAAATGTTTAAGCCTCTCTTTTCCATTTGGTAAATCTTTTTTGCATACAGGACCATGTGCCAAAAGTACACCCATCCTCTTACAAAGTTGGAAATACATAGACACTGTGGACATATTCCATGTAGCTCAGAAGCCAAGATTCCCACAGCTGATAATTCCAATAAGAAATGGTAGAAAAATAGGAGAAAGAGATTCCATTCTGCCACTACTGTGCAAGCAAAAACATTGGAAATAGGCCTATGTAAAGGTGTTAGTATTGGCTTCACAGGGTGTGTATAAATAAAACCCCATAATTTTCTTATGCAGGGAATTATCGTAACAATACATTACATTCTGGTTTTACAGCTGAGATGTCAGTCGTAAGCCTTCCATCCAGGGCTTTTCCAAGTTACTGTTTTCACTGTTTGCTCATGCAAAATCTGGCTGTTTCCAGCTGCAAAAGCCAAGGCCTAGCGTTTGTCTATTTGCCTACATGGCCACAAATTGTTTTTATAAAGTAGAGACATCTAAAGTCAGCTTACTAGAACAAGCTTCTGGACAGATCTCCAGTGACCAAACTGTATGTCGGAAAACACCTTTATGATACATACTTCGTATACATCGGTTATGTGCTGGTTTTGGTCAGGGGAACACACAGTTCAGACAGCTGACCCAAACCGACCAAAGGGGTATTTCACTCTATAGCATGTCATGCTTGCTACCTAAGTGGGGCGTGGGCTGTGGGCCGTAGCTCCTTCACTGGTTCGTGTGGTTGTGGATTCGTTAGTGAGCTGGTAGTTTGTTTGGTTTTCTCGGTCACACTCTCGCTCGTGGGGATCACTTGGACTCTGCTGCAATTGCTTCCAGGCTCTGACTCTCACTACTCGGGACCTGGCTGTGTATCGGTTGGCAGGTGGTAAGCAATTGTATAATTTGTTTTATTTTAATTACTTGTTATTAGTAGTATATTTACTATTATTAGTATCCCTATAATATTCATTTATATTCAATTATTAAATTGTTCTTATCTCAATCCACGAGTTACCTTATCTTTTCCTCCCATTCTCCTGTTCATTGGGGGCTGGGGGAGAGCAGTGGGGTGGGTGTGGCTGGGTGGTACTTAGTTGCTAGCTGGAGTTAAACCACGACATTGGTTTAGATTCTATAGCAGCTTCCTGCTAGTTTCTAAAATCCTTCTGTGTTTTGACTTGGAAAACATGCCTGCACTGAATTTCATCATTTTATGAGCATGTAGGTTGGAATGATTTTATATTGGTCTGCACACCTTTATTATTTTAAAACCTTTTTTTTCATATATTAAATGAATTTGACCCATATAAATGTATATGATATCCCTGAATAACAGTGGACAGAGTGTGCAGGCATCCTCCATAATAAAAGCCATGAACAAGGTGGTAGAGTATGTTATGCATTGACTTCAAGCTCTGCTAGATTTGAGCAAGGTTGTTGCCTGCAGCACTTTGTTTTACGTTATGGTCTTTAGTGTTTACATGTTTTGGCTTTGCCCTGTAAGTTTAAAGCTAACCAAAGAATATAAAATGTCAAAATAAATTTAAATAATCACAGTGTGTGTATGTTAAAATGATTACTCAGAGGGTGCTGTTGGCCCCACCCTACAATCTTTATGCAGATGAGTTTCACTGAAATCTGTGGGAATTTTGTCTCAACAAGTACTGCTGCAAAATCAAGTTTGTTATGTCTTAAATGCTTAACAGGTAAATCTGATGCAAAGCAGTTTCAACTCAGATTGCCTAGTTTCTGTAAAGTGTGTGCAAGTCTCTGAGCAGTAGACAGCCCACAGTAGCACGACGAAATATAAAGTGACTGTTAATGTCCACTACCACTGCAAACAGGCTTGTTTGCATTTTAATATTGTCAGAAATAACTTGACTGTGTCCTCTTTTTTGTTATTTTTGTTTCTTTATCACTGTTATTACAAGATAGTTCTCTGGAGTCTTCAAAACTTTTAGCCTTAAGTCAGTTCAGTCAGGTGTGTTCTGTTGCCATTCACAGACTCTTGCAACTATCCATTCGATGTGTAATGTTTTAAATGCTGTCTTGCTCATCTTTCTTGAATGAAATTTATATTTTTCTCAGCAACAGCATGTTATTATACGTGCACCTGACGGAAAAGTAGTGCAAAACTGTACCTGTGCCTTACCTTAGGGCCTACTAACTTGCTCTGCAAAGCATAGTTTTATTTGCAAGTTGTGATGAAGACAAAATGTTCCAAGAATGTGCATGGCATCTATCTGTACAGTAACATCTCTCATTGCTCTATTCAAGTTGTAACAAAATCTGTTTCTAACAAAGTACTGCAGATTAGTCTTTCCATATATTTGCTGATGTGTATGAATCGAGGAAAATTGATTTATAGTTATTCACAAGAGAACATTTTTAACGGTAGCGGTGTATGAGTAACGTGCAACTAATTTCAAATACACGGCCAAGTTCTCATGTGATAAACTGAAGTGGTTGTGATATTTACCAAATATGTTTATTGAAGTGTCACGTTATATAATTTAATTATGAAAATGCATGTGGTAAGTTAATATAGCTGGAAAATTAAAATCAAGTTTCATGTAGAAAAATACAGATCATTGATTTGAGCCTGGTGTCTCCATGCTTGACTTTCCTTCTTGTATTTTCTTTTCTTTTTACTTTTCACTGAATTGTGATACCTCTTCAGTCAAGACTACTTCTGTCTGCCTTTCATAATAAGGTACTTAAAGCATAGCTTTGAGCGTTGTTTCAAATATAAGCGAATTGTGGACTACTGAAGATATTTTGTATAAGACAAATACGTGGATTTTTCATAGTATTTGCACAAAACAGTTTTTACTTCTGATTATAGCCATTGAATTACTTTTTGCCTCTGTATTTGCCTCCCGCTTGCCTCTGCGGAAGGTGTCCTTGTGCCTGCCCAAGTACCCACTTCATGGTTGCTGTTTCTTTGGTCGTGTTTTAGCTCAGCCCTCGCCTCCACACGCCGTGCTCCGGCGATGGTCTCCTTGGGGAAGTGCACGGGCCTAATTGAGTGTCAAATACAGTAAATGTGGGGAAATGAGAAGCAAGGGAGAGTTTCAACTTCAGTTACATTGAAATATTGGGAAAAAATATGGGGGCTTTGAAAAGTGGTGAAAGGGTGGAATGTGTAAAGTCTCTGCGGGAAGGAAATGTCATCCTATCAAGGGATTTTTTTTTTTTTTTTTAATCTTTTTGTTGCCTTTTATTGAATTTCATAACACAAGCATGCTTCTTTGTTCCTCTCTCTTCCTGGTCAAAGCCCTCTCTTTCGATCGAGCAATGTTTCAAAATCTACAGCGTTCGTTTTCCTTTTTGGGTTTCTGGGTGGTGGGTTTGGTTTTTTTTTTTTTTTCAAATGGTCAACCTGAAATCTAGTCAGCTTCAAAATGTTAGTTAAAAATAGGTAAGGTTCCCCCCTGCTTTGTCACGCTGCCAGATTTTGTGGTTTTACAATCCTGTTTCCTGGGGAGAGTTTTTAAAAATTATTATTGGGTTTTTTTTTTCTCTCCCCTGTTGCTGGGTGAGTAATATGAAAAAAAAAAAAAAAAGAGAAACTGACTGTCTGGAGGAAACAGTAAGTTGTCGAACATTCAGTAAACATTCCAAAAATAGACCAAAATTGGATCACCAGTAATTGAAAAAAAACAAACCAATGTGTATAAGTAAAAAAAAAGGAAAAAGAAAGATGCTAGTGTAACAGAGCTCACATTTTTCTCTTACACATAACCTGCAACACATTTTTAAAAACCAGACACCAATATTTGATTTACTGCTCTGAAGAGTAGCAGGTATAAGTGGAAAGGGGGAGAGGCATTCAGAAATAACTGGCTGGAAGCCAGCAGTGTTTATTCCCATGGTTCTGACGTCCCAGCAGCCTGACTGACCAGCTTCCATGCTGTCTTTTGCAGTTTTAAGTGTCCAAAATCTGGGTTAAATGAACCCCTCTTGCTGTCTGCTCCTGCGGTTTAGGGCCATACTGTGATACACAGCGTGTCTCTCTATCATCACGGGGCCGCTGCCCTGCAGAGAGACCTGGAACTGGAAGCCTGAGCTTTGAAAAAACCCGCCAGCTGTAGAGGAAGGGAAGGTATTGTATACATTGAGAGGCCCTTAATTTGGTTTCCTTATTATGTGCAGTAAATATTGTCACTTGCAGGGTTGCTAAGCATAAGTCGTTTTCAGTAGTCAGGACAATAAGCCCTAATTGCCTTGGTGATACAAATTTAGCCATGCGAATGCTGAAAAAGCCCCTCACGACAGTTCGGGGTTTTGTCTTCCTCCCCCTCCCCTTTACTTTTGAAGTCAGTTCAAGCTGTATGGTCAAGGATCCCGGGGGGAGGATTGAAAAAAGGGAAGACGCGTTTTCCAGAGAACACCAGCCCTCAGCACTCTACGCAGCATTGGGCAGCTTTGTGAAAAAAATTCCACGCGGTTATATCACAGCGTGTCTTTGTTGTCACTTTCCTGTTCTTTCCCTTGGGATACCTCTCAGAAAGGCATGGATCCTGATGATTTTGCGCCATGCAGATACATTCAGAGCTAATCGTCATTGTAAACGCTGTGTTTCTATTGGGACAACCCGGGTTTTCACCACAAGGGTTAGTATGGAAGGGCGGTACGTTACGGAAAAGCTGCTTATTTACAATGCCTGTATTAATGGTACAGACCTGCTGAAACGCTGTATTTGTTTATTACAGCCAGACTGCCTGTGAGATGGGGTTGGCATTGTGAAATCACGCAGACCAGCAGTTGTGATTTACTGTAAGCATGCTAATTATAGAGTATTCATAGTTAACAGAAGCTACAGTTTCAACAGACTCTTACTTTTTCCTTTTATTACTTTTATTTACATTAGAACCATATACAGAATCAGGTGCAGTTATTCTGAAGATTAAGAAATATGTGCTGCCCCTGGCAAACCTACTTGGTATTTCAGCCGTTGAAGCAAAAGAATGTGTTTATTGCTTATGTCTCCTTGTGAAGTCGGTGCACTAGCACCCGAAATTAACAGAGCTCTTGATGCGAATGGATGTTCTCATCTTACTGCAGAAGGCAAGAGGATGACGTTTCTTCTTCTGGTTTTGTTTTGGGGTTTTTTGTCTTAGAAACTTGTATACATTTGGGGGGTAGATGAAAAAGGGCCTTACTTTTATGTTGCTATTGCCCCTGGAATTGTAAGTTTCATCAGAACTAGTTTCATGTTTAAATGCCAAAATTAAAATTTCTAATTAACGTGATTATTAGATGAGAGATAATGCTCCCAGAAGAGCATTAAATAAAAAGGGCTACAGCATGGAAAAGGAGGAGGGAAGGGAAGAGGCGGAATATGATCACTGAGAGCAATATGTAATTGCAAGGGTGGAGCATGTCCAAGACTGGTTTGTGATTGGATTTAGATTAAGAAGAGCAGCTTCTGTATTTAGTCCGAAGAGAAGGCGAATATTATAGAGCCACCACAGTAAAGGTATAATCAGGTTAAAGGACTTTGTGCTCTCGCCAACTGGGTGGAACTGAAATTGCGTTTTCAGTAAGTATACCTTTGTCTTTTGGCCTTTTCACAGTAATTCTGCATTTCTTTTGTCATATGCCTTACCAATTCTTGGAGTGATTCAACTGTTGTTTCAAGTGTCAGCGAAATTCCTTTCATGTCGCCTTTTTGCCTCTATCGCCCTTTTGCAGTTAGCAGTGGTTAAGAACTTAGATTTCTCAAGAATCACTTGTTTTAGGGGTATGCGTGAAAGAAAATCACCGCCTATCACAAAGTTCAGCTATAACGTTAAAACAGTAACGCTCTGCTGAGCGTGGTTTACCTGCCAGACCAGGCATTTACAGCACAGCAGTGCCTGCTCTGTGACTTCGGCAGCACTGTGAAACACAGGCAACTTCTTCAGGAACAGTTACAGGGCAAAATAATATGTCTAATGCCCATGTAATCAGCTTCCTATGTCTGTTCAGTTGGTTTTTTCAAGGTTAAATTTTTTTAAATGGTGAAATGTAAGGCTGTTCAGCATCTCTTCCCTTCTTTAAGGTGGATCTTTCAGCTTCTCTGGTATTTAGGCAACAATAATTGGCAAAGCAAAGACAGATAAACTGATTGTTAGCTAAGCTGATTGTGGGCAGGAGTTTGCCTGCTTAACAATCTATCGTGAAATATCTGTAAGATTGCCAGCAAAACAGAAGAGAAACGGGAGCGCTGGGTGTACGGTGCCTGCTTTAGTGGGCCATTGTAATCTGCGCGCTGTGGTTGTCAAGTCCGCAACTTCCCGAGGCGCTGGGTGCTTTCGGTTCCCAGCTTCCCAGGACCTGTGGGTGTGTACACAGCTCAGAGTCGGTGCTGCAGCAGCTTCCCGGGATGAAGTCAGTGGTGCACAGCAATTGCTTTAAAAACTGACATACTGTTGTAGCTGTGTTTAGAAATAAGGAGATAATAAAAGGTGTTACATTTCCCACAGTATGTTGTTTACTTCAGTGTATTTTCACTGGTCTGGCTAAAGTTGTATACAAATTAATGAGTTCCTTAGATTCTGCAGATAATAAGCATCATATAATAGAAATTGCTATATGGGTGTGTATGATATAATGTAGAATCCTCATCTTTTGAGCTAGTTTAAAAAAACAATAACCATACTGTTGCTGCAAAATTCTGCAGTGTGACTTTGCTATTCATTCTTTAAACCCTGTCCTCTTAAAATGTCCTTTTAAAAGGGATATTTAAGAGGGCCCGATGCTGTAAACTTGTGAGCACGTGTAGGCTGCTCTTGCTTTCAGCGTAGGTAATCATGCACGTGAAGTTAATTGCAACTCAGTGTTCACAGCTTTGTGCCCACAAACTAGCGTTTGTCTTGGGGTTTCATTGGGGTGGGTGATCATGTGGCTGGGATTTTGAGAGGCATGATCAGGGATTGCTTTTAAGCATGGGGCAAAACCACAGGGTAAACTAAATAGCTACTGCCTACTTTGAGAGAAAAAAAAAAAGTGTTATCGTTTTCTTTTATGATATTATGTTCTGTGTTATTACTGTCTGTTATTACAGGAAGGGTTCATTTTGCCAGTGGAAAATACTTACTCCTTAAAGGTGCCGTAGCTATTCACTGTTTGTTACCATAGCTGTCTTAATTTCAGAGAATTGCAAATGCAATTGGACTCATCCTAGAGTAATCAATTGTTAAGTTTTCATTTCTAAAAAGTAGGACTTCGGTGATAAGTCACTCGTCTTAAATCAACAAACTGCCTTGGACATTTTATCGGGAATAATAATAGTGAAAGTAATCTTTTTAAAATCTCTTAGAGGCTGAGAACATTAATGCCAAGTTTCTTGCTAGAAGGAGCTTGTATAGTTAAGTTACAAACACCTGAGAACTGCTGTCCGTAATGGAAATTTCAAGTCCATTTTAGCCACAGCAGCATACGCATATCTGAAATTCAACTTCTGAAGATTGATTTTACTGGACAGAAAGAGCTGATGGAGTGGGCACTTGCCTTTGCTTCTTAAGAGCAAGGTCCATACTAAGCAGATATTTTGCTTGTACTGCAGAATGGGTTGCATCTCAGTGTTCAAAAGCCCTCATTACTTACCTTAAATGAGGTTTAAATGATCATGTTACCAAGCAATTTCTTAAATTAGTGGTGGGATTGCACTGTTTAAACTTTTCACGGGAATAACTTGGTTCTGTCGCTGTGCACAGCACTGTAGGTTCTCTCTAAAGCCGACTTTCAGTCAACTATTTCCATTAGTAGATAAGATTATGAATTATTGCTGAAGCACTGTACTTAACTCAGTGGTTATCCAGCCATTCGTATATAAATACTACTCTACGGCTGCACAGTCAGACCGCTGCTCCCTGGCATTACCTGCTCCTCTGTTTCCACATTTGTACATAATTCCAATGATTAAGTGGCAATCTTGTTCTCCTTATGTGAATAAATGTTCCCTTTAAGTAGGTGGAAGCTCTCCTTCTTTAAGAACTATGGAATGGGACCACAGGACAGCATATTTTCCACATATCCTTCCTAGAGATCAGTATTTTTTCCTCTCACCCCTTTCCTGAAGAGGGAGAAGTTCAGTAGTGTGCAGCCTCAGAAAGGAGTAAGGAAGCAAGTGCTGTTTTTTGGAGGGTGGGCTCCCCTGCTAGTGACTGCAGGGATCTGGTTGACGTCTGCTTACCAGGAAGTCCTGCCGTGGCCCGCGGGGGTTCCTCCTAAAAGGGTCTGAGTTAAGCAGGACATGAGATGTCCCGAGGGGAGCCACGAAGTGGTCACCAGTGGAATATGGGGCACGCTCTGCTTTACACATGTTAGACCCTTCTGCTAAAGGGAAGAGAGTATGGAGATGAATGGCAGTAAATTGAATTGTTTCTCTGCACGTTCGTGGAATAAAAATAAAGGACGATTTCCGAGTGGGGCTTTTAGTTTAGGATTTTAATTTTTTTTTCTGCAGCAACTGCTTTACCCTTTGCTTCCTCAGTCCATTTGTAAAGTACTGGAAATTTTCAAATGTCTTCAAAAACGAAGGTTGTAGAAAATGATTGATGGAAAACGTCATGGAAAATCTCTCTTTAAAAACTGAGAACCTGGAACCGTCTTCTGTTTCAGCAAGAAGACTTGTCTTTGTGCCTGCTTCTGGAAATAGAGTTGCAAGTACTTTTATATAAATATGTTAAATGATTCCAGGTACTCTGGAATGTGATGCATGAAACTAAGTTGGGGG
>NW_010259919.1:10530-12788 GCF_000690775.1 Eurypyga helias
GGGGTGTGGAGGGGGAAAGTATGAAATTAAGGTCTTTTAAGCAAATAATTGAATCTTCCTTACAGATACATTTTTAAAAAATAATAAATTGCAAAACCCACCACGACCACCAAAACCAAAATTTAAAAAACATTCTACGACTTACTATTGAAACAGAGAGCTTGGTAGAGAGGTTAAAAACTTTCAGTGAGTTATTATGCAAGCACAGCATTATATGCTTCTGTGCATATCTCAGGGTTACAAATGAGCATAATGTTACATTTATCCCTATTTTATAAAGAAATTAATGTATTTAAAGCCTCTAGTTCTACCCCAACTATGTGAGTGAATTTATAAGGGACTGTATGCCTTAGATGTTATGTATTTTGTTCATGACCCTTTATCAACTTAATAGTTTCTTAATATGATTGATATATTGATAAAATATTTTTTCTCTGTCAGTGACATTGTTTAAAAAATGAGCACACATTTCTGTAACCACAACAAAGCACTAATTTTTTTTTTTTAAGAGACCTCTTCAGAGGCTAGTACTTTGAGATAATTCTGTTAAACTGAATAGAGTTGTTCCCAAACAAAGCCATAGTTATGAGTCAAGAAACAAATCCACTGTCTGGATCTAAAAGTAATTATTGATGTTGTGTCTATATGTGGAAGTACTGTTTGGTATATGTGATAAAGTAACTCCTGATCCCTTTTAATAATTCACATATCTTCCTTGGCATTACAGAAAGTCTCATCTGAGAAACATGAGCAGAATGTAGCACTTTTATAACTTTTTATCTGGTAATGACTTCAGAAGACATTAGTATTTCAACTGATGTTTAGGGTTTGAGCTGCTATTTTGTTGTTTTGTCTTTTTTCTTAAGAAGTCCTGCTCCTACACACACTAACAGTGTGCAAATCTTGTCTCAAGACGCTCCATTTCTTGCACTCCTCCGAGCTAAAAATCCGTGAATCAAATTGCAGTTTGGAAAAGTTCATCTCCAGGAAGTTTCAGCTTGGATTTATTTTTATGGTTAGTTTTAATGCTCCTGTATAGGATTTTGAAAGAGAAAATCTGGCAGCTAGATCCTTGCTAATAACGATAGCATCTTTTTAAATAGCACTGGGCATAATAAGGGTGTCACGCAACACTCATCCACTTGTCCTTGGATCTTTTACAGGCCTTGATTATTTTTTTCCCCCAGTGCTAATTGTCTTGCACAACAGTTTAAAATAAAAACTTATCCATATTTTTTAAAATCAAGAATAACAAGTAAGGGGATATGCTTGTTCTCTTCCATGCCACACTCATCGCCACAGAATCTTGAGTAGCTTCCACAAGTGCATTAAGCAATGAACTAACATCTGTCATGGGTTGTTTATTGTCTCATCCTCTCTGCCTGGAGAGAGCGGTGTGCAGCGGAGTGTTTTGTTTCAGAAGGGGTTTCTTGGGGGAGAGAGGGTTGCTGCCTTTTCTTTTCTTTCCCTCTCCTTTTCCTTAATACATGCTGCTATGTATTTGTGCTACGGCAGGCAAAGCTTGCCATGTGCCTGGAGTGGAAGGTGGGGGTGCTTGTGACCCGTCCTTGGTTTGCAGTGCAAGTTTTAGATCAACCCGTTTAAACGTTCAGACTCCTCGTCTGTGTGCTTGGAGAGGGGAGTTGCGGAAGGGAGGAAAAGCCTGGCTGTCGCCGGCGATGCTCCGTCAGCAGGGGTGGCCGCCTCGGTGTCACCGGCATGGGCTGCAGGGGCTGGGTTAGAGGGGAATTCTGGTGAGAAGCAGTGTGGCAACCAGAAGACCAGCATGAGAGGCGTGTGGTAACCTCTCTTGCGAGAGCTGCAGTGCAGCGCTCAGCACCAGCTACCTTCTGAAGTGCCACAGTCTTTGTTTTGAGAGGCGGAGGTGATTGGGCTGCGAAGTGACAGTGGCTGTGGATCACTTTCAGCCGTGATGAAAGAGTTCTCCCAGACAACTGGAGATTTTTAGTAATGGCTGTTCTGAGATCTGAGTTAAAAAAGGAATCCGAGAAGGCGATGAGGGTGGATTGGCATCTCTGCGTCTTTGGTGAATGGAGACTGTCTCGTGACTGCGAGCTCCACGTACTGCTGAGTTCCCAGCATCATCTTGGGTTTAGATCTCAGCTGTTCACATCTCTTGTAAGGTCGCCTGTGGTTAAGGCTTGCTTGGAGGTATGTGTGTGTTTCTGAAACTTGAGTCCAACCAACCTGGTTGGTTGCATTCTTAACAAATTATAAATAAATAAATAAATAAATAA
>NW_010259919.1:12812-18989 GCF_000690775.1 Eurypyga helias
ATCAAATAGATGTGGTGTGTTGGAAAAACTCGGTGAGTGTGCACAGGCTGTTTTTGACACATAATTCGTCAGACCCAGATTTCAGGTCAGAAGGAAATACTGCTGGCTGAGGTCTGGAGATGCAATTGATCTACAAATGTTAAAAGACGACATAATTATACATGAAATCACTCATCACCTGTTGTTCTGAAATCAGAAGGGTAGAAAAGACTGTTGGTTCTTGCGGATTCCAGGAGTAAAGGGACGAGTGATGAAGTGCAGTTTCCCATCTGTCCTTTAGTCTTTTCCTCCAGGAAGGATTGTTACATGATCAGTGCTTTACGAGGAACCTCAGCTGGCCCCTCCTGATGGAGTGATGTTGTATCCTGCAGCCACGAGCTAAGAGGAATTGATACAACTTTCTTCAGCAGCATCCAGGCTGATGGAAGGTTAGAGAAGAAAGAAAGTTCGTTCTTGTCTCTCTCCGTCTTCAGTTTCTTTCTCTGAGCGATGCCAGCAGGTTGGGGCAGATAAAATAACTTTGTGATTGACTTATCAGAAAGGAACATGTTCTGCTGAACAAGTCTTCCCAAGAGCTGACCACACCAAAAGAGAGTTGGGAAACTCTTGGTGAATTCCTGGGGTCCTTGAACATCTCAATCACAGATGAACTTTGGGCTTTGACTGGTAGGCATAGGTAGAACAAACTTCTGTTCCAGAAATTTCCATGTGTGTGCCAATTTGTCAAGGAAAAGAAGATACTACTTCAAGCTAGCTCATGCCCAGTTCTGTTGCAAGGATTTTTTTTTGCTGAAGGGGTAGCTTAACTGCTCAGGGTAGTTTCTAGAGATGTGATTTGGCACTTCAGGTGTTTGGTGATGAGGTTACTTGGCCAGCAATTTGCAACATAACGAAGCTTAGAAAAATTAGTTGATCTCTTTGGCTCTCAGGTTTTTGTCCTTTCTTCTTCTAGTATATGCAGTCTGAAAAATAAAAGGGATCTGACTGAGGGTGCTCTGATGGTTGTGGCTAGCAGTGATAATAGTTCTTCAACTCTTCATTTCACAGTTGGTAGAATAGGAACCGAAACACTGGGTTTCAGTGTCTGCTGTAGTCGGCAACTTTCTTTTAATGTCTCAGAGGACACTCACTGGTCTGTTTGTTTTCAGAGGATCTAAATGATGGTCGTTAAAGGTGAGATGGTTTATGCTGCCATTGATCTTAGCATCAACACATAGCCTGGAGCAGCTGAGATCTGGAGTGTCTTGGGTGGACAACCAAGGAGGCAAATATTTCCACTTCAGCATCTACTTGCAATGTGGATATGAAATCTCTCCACCGATTGCTATCTAAGACTTGTTGGTCTTCTGTGTGAATCCTTTAATTGGTGGTAGTTTGACTCTGGAAAATAAAACCAGAGTTTTCCTCAGCTTTGTTTTTTTGTAGTTAGGTGAACAGTTTGCTGAACCTGAAGTGGTTTGGTTGGGTCTGCTGTTAGATGAGAAGGTGGTCTTAGTGCCAGCTGCTTTCACGTGGTTGGAGGGCATGAACCATGGGGCTGACGGCCTGATCATCTCTCCGGTGCAGGGGAATTCTGAGATCAAGTGAAGGGGTAACTGAAGATCTTACTGCTCCCAGCTTCAACTTTAGCTTGTGTCAGAGCAATGCTGTCTGTTCCCAGCGCGTCTAAGTAATGATTCCGTGGAGTATGATTTCAGACGTGGAATCTGGCGACTCACGTCCGCATTTCTCTCGCTGTGGCCGTTTCCTGTGAAACCAGGAGCAGCACATGCTGGAAGCATGGTAATAAGTGGCAGAGATGATAATCTGCATTGAATAGATGCAGACTACAATGTGTAGTCTATTATGCTTAAAAGGGAATTATTATGCTCGCGGGTAAAGTTATGGTGAAACATTTCTTTGAGAAAACTGGGGTTGAAGAAAAACACTGTATAACTTGACTGAACCTGTAGTGGAAGCCACCTGGTTTTCATTTTGATGGCTCAGCAGTCTGTTAGATCATAAAGGTTTAATCTTTTTGACGTTTCAGAGCATTTGTGTTAGATTGCAGATGCTGAATTTCTTCGTAAATGGATCTTCTCTCCATTAAGTAAATTATGGGAAAATAATTTTGTACTATAGATTAAGAAAAAAATTTTCAGTTTATGGAGTGGTAGCAATGGCTGGTCTTTTAAAATCATTGCTGATAATGTGTGACCAGAATGTCGGACACAGAACGTGAAGCAGCTTTAAACTTTGATTTATGCTGCTGATTCCCACATTGCAAGTCAGCTTAAAATATTGATAAAATTAAGTCTTTGCATTCTTATCTCACAGTATTTTAACATATATGCCCACAGTTCCCCTCTCTGCTTTTGCTTTCATGCTACCTTAAAAATATATTTCAGTGCTAAGAAAACCAAATACTAAGTCTGATACATAAGTACCAAACAGCTGGGTGCAGGTAATATGACTTGATTTGGAAAATAATTTTTCTACGGTGTGAAAACTTCATTTAAATGCAACAGGACAAAAAGTCTGTATGAATAGGACAGATTTAAAGCACATACGTAGTCCTAAGAGCCTTCCCCAGTTGGGTGCCTCTAACATTTAGGGAACTGCGGCATTGGTCATGCAAACGTTACTTGTCAAATAGATGTTAATTTGGGACAGGTTTTGAAGAGGGTATCTAAAAGAAGCAGCCCCAGTTTTGTAAAGTGCTCGCCCATCAGCAACTCCTATGTCAAAACGCTGAATACATTGCTCAGTGAGGAAAAGTTTCCCAGATTTCGTTGCTTTGTGGACACATCAGTTTTGCACTTCCCAGGTTGTTATGATTAAAATCACACACATGCACAAAACCTTTTAGAACCCTCCAGAAGCCCGCCCTAACTTGTAGCTGTGTCACAACAATTACTGCTTGCGTATCGACAAGTTGTACCTTGATTACTGCTATTTTTGTGCTTGCATTTGAAAAGGAGCATTAGAAGTCAGCAGAGATCAGGTCACTTGACTTGTGTGCGTACTTAAATTTTGTGCGGTTCTGTGGGATTTGTGTCCTTCATCCGGCGATGTTTTCGTATATGTGGCCAGAATAAATCAAACCCTTAGATTTGAGTAGGTAGGGGTCTTAAGGAGATTTCTGACATAGATTATCTGCTTCCAAAAATAAGGAATCTTTAATTTTGACCTTCTAAAGAAAAAAGTAACTGGGAACTAAATGCAAGTGCAGTTGTTTATTGAACAAATTTCTCTCACTGTCATTCTTACGTCCAACTCGTATGAAGCAAGCGGTACCAGCCGTAAATGTCCCAGAAACAGTATTTTGCAGTGTAACAGAAATGTTTTTTTGTTTTGGTGTGGGGTTTTTTTTTTTTGGAAGAAAAGTTCATAGGAATTTTTTTCCCATTATAAAAACCCGGTACAATTTCTGGTTTTGTATTTCTAAAATAGATACTGAAAAATGAGTTTGCCAAGCATGGATGGAACCGTCTGAGCAGAGACTGAGAAAAATTGCACACAATGGGAAGACATTTCATAGAAATGTACCTCCTAGGTAGAGGAGAATGTGTTGCAGACGATTACTTATTTTGCTTTTAAATATAGTGATGTCTAGTTATCTTTCATAAACATTCAACGGGGAGCTGCTTTTTCAGCAGTGGGGAAGTCATAACCCATCTGACCCAAATAAAGTTAAACAGAACAGTCTGGTTTGCTACGCGCTTCTGAAATTTTGTCAGCCTCTGGCATAAGATCGGTTTTATTTTGCGAACCAGTTCAAAGCATTTTTTTTCCAGCTGCAGATTACTTTTTTTTTATTTTTTCTTCAAATGCAAATTAATCAAACTGCAGACTAGTTCTTTCAGAGCTAGACTCTCTTAAGTAGTGTATCGCACTATGCTAGTTAACAGCTGTTAGCATGGACATTTTTATTGATTTCGTATGTTACTTGATATGAGTACATTTTAGCCCCTTAAGGGGGCCGGGGTGGGGGGGAAAGCCTTGTTTTTATTTAAAAGAAGTCACTGTGCAGATGAAAACAACATCTGAAGAATATTGTTTGACGTAAACAATGACAAAGTCTGTTTAAAATGTTGAGTAAATAGTGTTTTCTCTAATTTTCAAGCTAACAATTTTCTGGACAGTTTGAAGAAGGAAGGATTTGTTTCACAAAGGTTTTTTGTTTAATTGCCGCCTGCAGAAAGCAGCCCTCAAGGAAAATGGTCTGTGTGAAGAGTGTATAACGAGAGATTCATTCAGATATTTGTTTGATCAGTTCAGAGCCTAGGCACAGAGATGGCCTGGACCTATAAATCCTGTCTCCTGGACTATTAGCAGTGCTTTCTTATCTGCAATTAATGAGGAAATTCTGTCTGAAGGGAACCATTCACTATTGAACTCTGGCCTGGGGTTTTTCCCTTTTTTCCCTAAGAGGGAGGTGGGAAGGAATTCATTTCAACTTTGGAAAATCTTGTAAAAATGTAAATGAAAAGACATTTCGTGTTTTATTGGAGGGACGAGACTACCTTCTCCCAAAGAAATACTGGAGAAATATATTGCGCCTTAGAAACTCGAAACTTTTCTCTGTAATTTTCAAAGGCCAAATTGCTTTAATTCTGTTTTGGGCTTTGTTTGTGTTGTGTTTCAGCCAGCATTTTCCAGTGCACAGTAGTGACTTTTTTTTTCCTCTCCCTCCTGTTTTTGCTCAGTGTAAACAGTTCCTTGCTGTGGTTACACAGACAAATATAGCAGAGAACCCTTTTCTGGGAGAAGAGTCTCCCCGTGCATTTCTTAACCATTTTTGGGAAGAATCAATCTATCTGTGCACGGGAGAGAGGGAGGCAGTAGCTGTAAATTGAAGTGACATAATATATATTTTACTCCCATTGATCCGCTTTTAGACTACAGCCAGGATAAAAGGAAATGGCATCAGGGAGGAAGTATGCTCGTTTAGGCACAGATCCCAGTGTGATAATGGAGTAATAATAGAAATCACGCCACTGTCAATCGGTTGCTGCATTAGTCTGAGGCACATTTCCCCTCCGAGGAGGCTTTCAATGACTTCATTCAAGTGCAGGCTGGAGCAAATGGGATATTCAGCATACCAGCTGTACGACTTCAGTGATTTGTGTCCTGGCTTAGGGGTGCAGTGCAAGCGCTGGTGCCGTGGATGCTCGAGTAGATAGAGCTGTGTCACATTTCATGGCGGTGCAAGGTCAGTAGTCAAATGTTTCAGTGGCATTTTTTTTCCCCAATATAAAGGGTGAATCTGGCATTTATTGCATTTGTTAATGTAGGAATTGATAGATACGCTCCTTTGCGTGGGTGGTCTTCTGGGATGTGGGATCGATGACCTCTGTAGCTGCCATGCCGGATCTTTGAAGAGGAAAGATTTGTTTTCTTTGTGCTTTTTACAGGTTGGGAGTAGGATTCGGAAAACTCGGAGTTTTGTTCCAAGATTATTTGTAGGAACCCTTTCAAACCCACTCGTGTCTTGAGATGTTCTTGTAACACGGTGTAATGGCTTGTGTCTTGTGTACTGATATGAATAAAATACACGCTTTTTCTTAGTTCCCAGACATCTAGTGTACATTGAATCTCAGCCCCGGGAAGCTTCTTCCATAACAGTCTGAGTTACGTTTTCGGTTGGGCTGCATCTATCCTCTTTAATTCTTTCATCTTGCCGTCTTTCAAATCCAGCCCTGGTTTTGATGCTCCCTATCATTTGCAGTTTGTTTCGGACGTAACAGCCTAGTGATTCAAACTTTAAACCCACCGCATTAGGGGGAGCGGGGGACAAGCGGCTGTCGGGTGGCAGGACAAAGCGGGCTCTGAAGGGTCTGAAGAGTTGCGGGAGAGGTTTGTACAGTCTGACGGGCAAGAGAAAAGTATACAGTGCTGGGGTACAGCTTTATGGTGGGCATGGTGTTTAATCGTATGGGACGTGACAGAAGACCTCTGGTGTGCTTGGTGGCAGCGTATTTATTCCCTCCTTGTAGTGCCAGAACTCGCAGCTGGGGCAGGGGGAACCCTGGGGAAAGCAGTGTGACTTCCACGGGGCAGGCGTAGGCCGGGACGGGAGCTATCTACTTCACAGTGTAAATAGATGCTGTTGAAGCAGTCATTGCCAGGTTGAAAACCATTTCTTCATGCCCATCACATTTCCTGATCAGAGTGATCTATCTTAAAAATTGCATA
>NW_010259920.1:0-6201 GCF_000690775.1 Eurypyga helias
TGTGATTCTATGATTATATAAACAAAAACCGGATCAAGAAATTGATAAAAATCATTTAGCCATCTCCCTTTTTCAGAATTGCCTGTGGAACTCAGCTGCTTACAGACTGTCATATGGGAACATCTGTAAGAGCTAAACTGTGTTCCTTATCAAAATTTGGAATTCTGATGACCAAGAAAGGAATGCCTGAGCCTTTGTGAAAGTTAAAAAAGGGAAAAAAAAGAAACCCAACTCTCACTTTTTCCGGACAACAGAAGCAGAACTTGTCATGCATTTTTCCCTTTGAAATAACAAATCTACACACACAAACAGATGGGATAAAGGGGCTGATTGAGAATTGCTCTCCCATTTTCCACTTATGGTCCTTCCCATCACAAAGGGAGCCCTCACATTCATGGTCTCACCGTTACCATGGTGAGCAGAAGCCAGTATCCCACGTAAGAAGAACAAATGATGATTTGCCACTTCTTCTGAAGTAAAAAAACTCAAAACACAACAACCAACCAACCAAAACTCTACAAGGCAAGGGATTAAAAAAGTCAGTACAGCTTGTATCTCAGCTTTTCTCTAAAAACTCATCCTTGAGTCTGTTCTACAGTGGAACTGGCTGAGGGGTTACATATGTCCTGGGCTTTCACGGTGGTGGACAGCCCCTGCCTTGTAGGCTTGGCGCTGGGATTTCCAGCCTGCTGGGAGAGATTTGGCATTACAGTGGGATCCAAACAGCCTCAATACTCAAAGGGACCTCCAGCACCTCGTCTTCGACTGTGGTGGGAACTGCGACCGCCAGCGAAATACATCTCTGCCGGAGAGATGTGACAAATGCGAGCCCAAATCAAGCCGTGTGTGTGAAAAATGTCTTTGAGGAATAATTGAGCTTTTTACCTGAAGCAAGTTATTATCCTTACTTCACTCATAAGAAAGACCTTCATAACTGTCACACTTTATGGCATTTGTGAATATGGATCTTTCCAACTCGTAAAAGTTAATAATCCCTCCCTTATGACCAAGGTAATCTCTAACTCCATATAAAGCTCAGAAAGATAATTCTCGCCCTTAGATACATTTTTATTCTTTTTTTTCTGGGGGGATGGGGGTATGTCTATGTAGTCAATTTTGTTCTGAAAATAAGGGACTCACAGACGTCACTTGGCTTTTTCCTGCCTGTTAACCACATTGAAAGGAAATCTTCTGCAATACAGATTTCTCACACTTTGTAAAATGCAAAGTAATTCTGGAGAGATGTAGGAGACCTAAGGCTGTTCTTACCATGTATCTGGGTGTAATGCTTTTTCATACTAAAACAATACATCTTTCCTAATGAAAAGAGCTCATGTAGACATACCCAAGCTCATATCAAATGGAGCAGCCCAGGCTCTGCCACCTGCCTAGCTGTGGTAAAGCAGAGTTAAACCCAATGTAATTAGCTCAGTATTAAATATCTACCTAGACTTTAGGAAAGCCTTTGACACAGTTTCCCACAGCACTGTCCTGGAGAAACTGGCTGCTCAAGGTTTGGACAGGTGTACTCTTCCCTGGGTAGAAAACCGTCAGGGTGGCTGGGCCCTAAGGGTTGTGCTGGATGGAGTGAAATCCAGACGGTGGCCAGACACAAGTGGTGTTCCCCGGGGCTCAGTGTTGGGGCCAGTTCTCTTTAATATCCTTATCAGTGACCTGGATGAGGGGGTCGAGTGCACCCTCAGTGTGTTTGCAAACGACACCAAGCTGGGCAGATGTTGATGTGCCCAAGGGCAGGACGGCTCTGCAAAGGGATCTGGACAGGCTGGACAGATGGGCTGAGGCAACTGTGTGACAGTCAACAAGGCCACGTGCTGGGTCTTGCACTTGGGCCACAACAACCCCCTGCAACGCTACAGGCTGGGGACAAGGGGCTGGAAAGCTGCCCGGTGGGAAAGGACCTGGGGGGGTTGGTTGGCAGCGGCTGAACAGGAACTGGCATGTGCCCAAGAAGGCCAACGGCATCCTGGCCGGCATCAGGAACAGTGTGGCCAGCAGGACCAGGGCAGGGATTGTCCCCCTGTACTGGGCACTGGTGAGGCTGCACCTCGAATCCTGGGGTCAGTTTTGGGTCCATCACCACGGGAAAGATACTGAGGGGATGAGCATGTCCAGAGAAGGGAACGGAGCTGGGGAAGGGTCTGGAGTACAAGTCCTGTCAGGAGCAGCTGAGGGAGCTGGGAGGTTCAGCCTGGAGAAGAGGAGACTCAGGGGAGACCTTATCGCTCCCTCCAGCTCCCTGAAATGAGAGTGCAGAGAGGTGGGGGTTGGTCCCCTCTTTGAAGTAACAAGTAAAAGGACAAGAGAGAAAGACCTTAAGTCGCACCAGAGGAGGTTTATTTGGATATTAGGAAAAATTTCTTCTCCAAAAGGGTTGTCAGGCATTGGATCGGGCTGCTCAGGACCTGAGTTGGTGGAGTCACCATCCCTGGAGGAATTTAAGAGACATGGAGATGTGGTGCTTGGGGATGTGGTGCTTAGGGACATGGCAGTGTTGGGTTAATGGTTAACCTAAATTAACCTATGATTCTATGAAAACTTCCCAAGAAGGCTTTCTAGCCCAGAATAAGTCTCTTGCTACTGCAATTAATTTCTAGAAGTAGAAGAGCAAGCAAGTTTAAATACACCTTGGGTATGCCTACAGAAGCTCCTGACAGCTCAGTAATAACTCAAAACACACCTCTTCATTCTAGATAAATTAATATCTCTTTAAATTATGTAGATGGGATCCTGCACCCCTTGAAGAGTAAGGGATCCCATCAGTGCTGAGCCTACACAAGAAGAGGAAGGGCTTTGTGCCTCTACACCAGACACATTTCAGAAGCACCTCACAGCCCTGCTGTAGAAAGAGTGGGTAAAGCAGCCCAGTCACCCCCCTCGTCCTAGCGACAGTCAGTACCTCAGCCATCACACTTTATTCACTCTTCTCGCCTTTTTCACCTTGGGACATGCCTTGATGGTTACCAGGCAACAACAAAAACATCACCACACATATTTGTTGCCTTTAAGTAACTGGCACGTTCTAAGACCAAACACTCACGCCCTGGAGTCTCGATATTGCTGTTCGGCATGTGTCAGTGGGGGGATTTGAAAGCTGTAAGAACTTGTCTGTCTAGAAGCAGGTGATTCATAAAATGGCCTGACAGACCAAGAACCTCCCAGAACCCAACAGCTCTCAGATAAACTCATTTCAGGCTGTCACATCAACCAGGTCCAACTCAGGGAGCTGACATGCAGGTAAAGAGGGACATCCAGTGGCTGAATAAATGGGATTTTCCAGGACAATGTGTTTTTACAGCAAAGAAAGATGTTTTCAATTTTCTGGAGAAGTTACAGATGTCATCATGATTCAGGCAGTAATAAGATCACTTTCAAAGATTCATGATTTTTAAAGGCAGCTTGGTTTAAATAAAAAAATAACAAATCTAAAAGGTACCTCCCCAGTAGAGGCCATTTCACATCGGAGAACAGGGTCAGCATCTCTCAGCCGGGACCAAGAAAACATTGGGGCCTGGTGAAAGAAAGGTGGGAGGGGAAAAGAGAAAAAAAATCGAAAAGATCATTAAAAAAAACCCCAAACATCCAGTTACACTTGGAAGCGACAGAAAGAGACAGACATGAATTAACCCAAATAAGCCCCGGTCAAGGCTGATAAGCAAAGGAGTATTTGGCAACCGAGTTCCGCCAGCATCGTGATGACAGACTGTAACAAATAAACACATATTTCAGCAATAAATCACCCTTCTAACTCTTGCAGTCCCGGTCACATCCTGATGGCAGATTTCGAACCTGCCCGCTATCATTTTTAGGGCACGTTCTAAAACAGGAAGGCTGTGAAACATCTAATTCCTGACACAAGGAGAGATACCATCTGAAGCCAGTCAGCTTTTCTGAGAAAAACTGTTCCCCAACAGAAATTTTTCATCCACAGGAGTCAAACTGTTCCACAAGAAGGCACTCTAACGGTGTACACCAGACAAAACTTGGCAAATTATTTTCTCCTTCCGAAAAGTACACACCTGTAATTGTCTTTAATCTTTCATATGAAAATGTTAAACCCCCTGATCATTACATTAGCTGAGGACTTTGGTCGCTGCAGTCTCTGAGTTCTCTTGTCTAATCTGACCTTTTTAAAAAAAGAAAACCAACACAGCGAGAAAGAAACTTTGTCAAAGAGCCAATGACCTCATGGGGCAATCATGGAACAAATTTTCTGCTAAGGAACAATTTTCTATAGGGCTTCTCTGCATCTTAAACTACTAGTGGCATTTGCATAAAGACAGCATCCTTGCTGCTTAATAAAGAATCTACTTTTAAATCCAAAGACATGATTCTGTTCTTGGAAGTCTCTGAGGGTAACACTGCAGACAGGAGAGCTGCTGTTTCACAACACCCAACAATGACCAACTGAATTGTGACAGCAGAAATTTATAGTGCAGGCTTTCTCAAAAGATGTCACACGCTTTTGTGACTTTCAGATCACTTTTGCTTCTTCTGTAAGTAAAGAAAATTCTTACAGTGGCCAGCTCTACAGTCTTGAGCTGAGATGTGGCAGTCCAGGTGGATTATTTTTAATGCACATATTGTCTTGAACGGTAACAAGCAACAAAACCTTCCACCAGCTCCTTAACTTTTGCCTGCCATGAACATGAGCAGACTCTGGTACTACAAATAAATCCGATTTAAAACAGCCAGTCACGCTCTATCCAGGATGTAATCTTGGCCAGGGCATGATACCTGCGTCACTCTGCAAGCAAACATGGCAAGACAATATTTCAGTCACTAGAGCTAAAACAGTGCGACTCCATTTTAGCAGAATCCACCAAGGAGCAGCTACGTTGAAAAAGAAGAAAAGGGTTTTGTACTCTCTTCTCAGGGCATTTAAAAACTGCTGGAGAAACAAAATCCCATTTCCATGCAAATACTCCTAGCAATAAAAACATAAGAGGACAGAAAATACGATGCATGAATAACGAGAACCAGGTTTAACTGGAATATTTTTCAAAGTTTAGCATTTCCAAAGATATTAGCAGGTTTTCATATTTGACAAATCCACGCAGAACACAAGCAGTATAAAAGGCTTTGTAGTGAAGTTTTCAAGAACACAGCTGGGTTTTCCCCTCTGTAGCCAGCATTCCCAGGAGAGACAAAACTCCTGGCAGTTTAACTAACAACAGTGCAGAAGCCCCAGGTCTAAACAATAGAAATTTATAAAAATAAATAAGACACACAGAAATAAAAAAAGTCTCAGATAGGCATTATCTGAAATTCTAATCTGTGGCACCAACATAAAATGCAAAGCCACCTCTAGACTGAGTGGCTTGCCGATAACCTGAGCTGGCTGGGGCCACACCTCTGGCTTGCATTTTAATGAACCTTTTATTAGTAGAAAGATGTTGTTTTCCATTTCCTCAAGTTTCACTTGATATGGAAGCCACTAAAGCTTGAAAGTTTCTGTATAAACAATTCTCATTATCCACTGTATTTTCTGCACTGCTGTCCTAGATTTTCATTATTAGGAACTTCAACTAATTTTTTTTTTCCTTCCACTAATCATTCAAAAACACGTACAGTACGCTTTGGTTTCGTGGCTGCTTTATAAACTTAGTAAACTAAAGTTTACTAATCTTGGCCCCACTGAAATCAAAGGATTTTGATTTCACCCCCATTTTAACTGGCGTTGCACATAACGGATTCCATGCATTCAGCAGCCCATGTCCCAAATTCTGAGGATAAAATCCAGGGGGCCACTCCAACCACAAAGTTGTACGTATCCGCACACCTCTTACACAGTATTATGAAATAGCCATACCTTAATCCCAACATATTTTGACGGAATAATGGGATGTTCCAGTGTGGGGAGGGATGACTCATTAATCTCTTTTCCAATCATCACTTTTGTGGCCACATCGATGAAATCCACGCCTAGAGCCTTCGATACAAAAGGGAAGGAGCGTGAAGCCCGCAGGTTGCACTCTATCACCTGATGGGATTAGAAAGGAGAAATACCAGGGTCAGGCAGTGTGCAGTGAAGAATTAGATTGATCCGTGTTTCTGGAAATCAGTCTTTTCTCCTCTTGGCAGAGATGCTCTTCAGATTGCCAAATAAGAGACACAGAAACTGTGGTCAATATTACAAACAGCAATGAGGGACGGGTAATTCACAGAGTGGTAGGGGTTTGA
>NW_010259921.1:0-424 GCF_000690775.1 Eurypyga helias
TCAGCAAACTTGCTGAGTGTGCACTGAATCCCACCGTGCATGTCACCAAAGATGCTGAATGGTACCAGGCCCTGAGGAATGCCATTTGTCAGTGGTCTCCACTCAGACATCAAGCCGTTCACCACAACTCTCCAAGTGTGACAATACAGCCAATTCCTTATCCACCAAGTGTTCCATTCATCAAATCCATGTCTCTCCAATTTAGAGACAAGGATGCTGTACAGGACATTGTCAAACGTTTTGCACAAGTCCACGTAGATGACATCGGTTGCCCGTCCTCTATCCACCAAGGTCATGACCCCATCGTAGAAGGCCACCATGTTCGTCAGGCATGATCTGCCCTTGTTGGCTGTCACCAATCACCTCCTCATTCTCCATGTGCCTTAACATGCTTTCCAAGAGGATCTGTTCCATGACCTTGCCA
>NW_010259922.1:0-9431 GCF_000690775.1 Eurypyga helias
CCCTATGGCCAGGGATCAGCATGCTCCTACATGTTCTCCTGATCCATTTAAAGTTAAAGAACTGTTTGGGAATGCTGCCACATCTGTTACTGGTGTTTGGCCCTGGGGCAGGCTTTGTGCAGCCTCCCAAATCACCCTAACGCACAATGCAGTGACCCACACCCTGCAGCTGGAAAAGCAGCTATTCCACCCGCTGTGGTGACACCAATCCCCACAATGTGCACTGCAGCCACTCCACCCCCCACAGCTACTCCACACACCCATCCCTCCCCCCTAGCAATGGGCAACACAGCCATGCAACCCCCCATGTGCCAGTGCCAGTGTCAACTGGTGCCACTGTCAGTTGCCCCAGTACAGAAAAAGAAATGGACATGCAAATCAGTCCGTTGTCAAAAGGGAAGGGATCAGGGCCATCCCAAGAGGCAGAGAGAGAGGAGGAGGAGGCAGAAAAACAAGTAACCACTCAAACTTTATCCCTGAGTTCTGGGATATCCGGAGAGACTTTGGTCATTTTCCAAGGGAAGATATTATCACCTGGCTGCTCTGCTGCTGGGATAATGGGGCCAGAAGCATGGAGTTAAGCTTTTTTTAAAGCTTTGTATCTCCTCAGTTTCTGGATGGTGCTGGCTTTTGTGGAGAAGGAAGGGTTGGGGTTGCAGCAGGCTCGAGGAGTGTTGCAGCGAGGATGAAGGTGAGGGGTTAGGGCTGAAGGTGCTGTAGAGCAGGAGAGCAGCTTCAGGGCTGGGCCTGGAGACCCATCTCATGACACTTGCTGCAGTGATGGAAAAGTCACTTCACAGGGTCTCCAGCTTTTCCTAATAATGATGAACCACATGACCCCCTGCTGCTGAACTGCCCTGAAGTGCCCTACTGCCCTACAGCCCTGCTGCTGCAGCTGCATAGCCCTGCCTGCCTATGCCAGCTCCTGCCCTGCCTCCCTGTTGCAGACCGACTGCAGTTCTGCCTTGGATGCCACCCGAAGTGCTGCAGCTCTGCCAGCTCCAGAGTCCCAGCATTAGGTGTGCTGGCTTTGGGGACGGGGTTCTCTGCTCAGTCCCTTCAACTGGAACAAAGGCAGAGTGGGAAGGAAAGCATGCACTGGAAATGCCAAGTGGGCAGCTATCTCCCAGAGCTCGTGAACAGAGAATGTTGACCTTTGATGAATGCATCGCTCCTAATGAATAGCCAGGCCAGCTGTATTTAATTGCCTGGTTTAGGCAGATATGGCTGGAAAAATCTCACACCTGTCAGATTTTTTTCTCCCCCTAAAGCATCAAATTATTCACTATCCTCTTGTAGCATTTTGCAGCCAACTCTTTCCTGTGATGATTTTCAAAGGATGAAGAATGAGCACCCTGGTGACATTTCTACTATCTATAAATATCTATCCACTACCCTGCCTGCCCAACTGGTGAATTATGCAGGAAGATATATATAATAAAACAATTGGATCCATTTTGTTGTCAACATCCCATTTTTCTTCAGCTGGCAAGAGAACAGCCCTGGCTGTTACTCTGGAAAGAGCAAGCAGTGCCTGGGGAATTACTGAACTTATCCTTTCCTGTGGATACAGGGGCACATTGGAGGGCAAGAGTGAGGTGGGAAAGGCCCTAGTGTGCTGGAAAAAGGAAGGTGGGTTTTAAAAGAGAAGTATTAAGTTTAGGACAGTAACAGCTTCCAGAATGGCAGGAAATCCCACATATTGAGCACTGAGAATCTTGTTGGAAAAGATGCATCAAAGAAACACCAAAGAAGGACTAATCCAGCAATTTTCTCTGGAGCACAACACATTTACTATACATTCTGGTCCTGCTTTTATGCATCTAATTCAGCAGTGCCCTGTTTAAGCAACTAAACCTCCTGCATAGTGACATATATGGAGAATTTAATGCACCCAACTTTGCAAAGCTGTGGGAAGTGACCAGTTTACATTGCATATCTAATAGGCAGGTTTTCATTTAAACTGGCAAGAATTTAAGTTAACAGCATAGCTTTCGTAGCTAACAGACCCCTTCTAGCTGGACACTAATTATGGGGAACAGTTTACTGAACCTGTTGCCTCATTTATGGCTTAAGAAGCATTTAAAAATAGGAAACTAAAGGCTTTCTTCTTTCTGCTTTTATTGCTGAGCATGACATCATATGGTATGGAATATCCCTTGGGTCAGCTGGGGTCAGCTGTCCCAGCTGCGTCCCTTCCCAACTTCTTGTGCACCCCCAGCCCACTTGCTGGTAGGCTGGGCTGAGAAGCAGAAAAACCCTTGACGTGGAAAAGTACTATTCGTCAGTAATTAAAAGATCCCTGTATTATCAACACTGTTTCCATTACAAATCCAAAACATAGCACCATACAAGCTACTGTGAATAAAATTAACTATGCTCTAGCCAAAGCCTAGAGCATCTTTTCAAAGCTCTAATTACATCCTTAATTACAGCAAGACCATCAAGAGGGGCAGGATGCAAGTGAGAGGAGTTAAAGATGATTAAAATGTGTAACAGCTCCTCGGCAACAAGTTGAATCATCCTTTTTTTCATCTGCCAGCATTGGGCTCAATTTAATAGAAAGCTGGATGAGTCCTTGTGAGCATCCACCTGCCCATAACTGAGTGGTCCACAGGGCAGTGCAGAGCTGCCTGAACACAGGATCATTACGCCGCAGGCCAGGGAATGGCGTTAGTATATGGTGACAGAAAAGGAGTGACTATGGTGCCTACTGGAAGCTTCTTGGGGCATGGCATGCAACATACACATGCTTCCAAGGAACTGCAACACATGGAGTACAGTAGAGCTCAGAGAGGGACATCAGCACTGTTACTTCCTGGATTTTGGCTTTCTATTTGTCAGCGAATTGCATACTTCCCTGCCTTTTTAGGATGCTCTGGTTGAGGAATAAATAGTCTGCTGAAACATCTGATTTATAACCTCTGGAAAACTTTCTCTGTAGAGCTCACAAGTGATTCTAGCAGGCTTTTGTTCACTGAGACACAGCAGTAGGCTTGGATCAGGTTTTGGACACCTTTCACAGGATTCCCCAAATGCTCTTCAGGGTGGCCTTGGTGACATACAGCAGGTCAGAGTGGGCTCAGTACAATACAGCAAGTAACCCCAGATACCCTTTGTGATTTGTACATAAGCCTCTTAACCGTGTTCTTTCCAAGATCTGCTCTACCATCCTGAGCACTGCACAAGCACCATTGCTGCATTTCAGGCCGATAGAGAATCTCGTACTGCTGCTTGTTGTCCCAGATGCCAATACATTGCTGGGTGACCCAGAAGACATGGTACACGGGATGCACTGCTCTTGCCAACCCAGTAGTCTTTCCTGCCTACTGGTGTGCAAGGACTGTTCTGATGCTGCACTCCAAACTCAGCTGGGAAGCACAATTTCTAACCTGGAAGCAGATCCTTCTCCCATGGTTGCTGTGGCCATAGCACAGGCTGATCAAGCCCAGCTCAACTCGTTTAAGAAGTCTAGAATTTTAACATCTTGGTCTGAGCCACTCACTCCATTTCTTCACAGTAAGCACAGGGAAGTGAAAGCCAGATCTGACCCCTCTTTGCCACCAATGCAAGATGAGATCATAGAATCATAGAATCATAGAATGGTTTGGGTGGGAAAGGACCTTAAAGATCATCTAGTTCCACCCCCCCTGCCATGGGCATGGACACCCTCCACTAGACCAAGTTGCTCAAAGCCACATCCAGCCTGGCCTGGAACACTTCCAGGGATGGGGCATCCCCAACATCTCTGGGCAACCTGTTCCAGTGCCTCACCACCCTCTCTGTGCAGAATTTCTTCCTGATATCTAATCTAAACCTCCCTGATTTCAATTTGTACCCATTACCCCTTGTCCTATCACTACAGGCCCTTGTAAAAAGTCCTCTCCCAGCACCCTTGTAGGCCCCCTTCAGATACTGGAAAGCTGCAATGAGGTCTCCTCGGAGCCTCCTCTTCTCCAGGCTGAACAAGCCCAATTCTTGCAGCCTTTCATCATAGGAGAGGTGGGAGAGATGGGAGGAGCAAGTGTCTTATGGAGTATCAGGCCAGCTTGAGGTGACCCACTCAGACCTGCAGGTCTCTCCAGGATGCAGACTCCCACCCTATGGACACCACAACTGCCTGGAAACAGGATCCTGGCATCCATGGAATGCCACCATGTAGGAAGGGGGAGCAGAGTTGGCTGGTGGTCCTCCCCTTTCCCCAGTTGGTGCTAAATGCCTGAGCCCATTCAGGGACAACTCCAGCCAGTGCGGACCTCTCAAGACAAGGCAGTGTTTGGAGAGATGCTCACTGACTTTGAGGATTCATCAGAGTAACAGCATTTGCAGTGTTCCCAAAGGATGGTCACAGTACCTACCCAAGATCTGAATCTGCCATGAGATTGTAACCTGGAATTGAGTTAGAGTGGGAAACTTCGGGGTGCTAATTCCACCACGACCAAATTCTCTGCACATCTGCCATCTTCCTCCTCGCTCCTGCACAGCCTCCCTGCTGAAACCTGCAGCGAGCTCAGAGATAGCAATGAACCCTGCAGATGAAAATCCCATGGCTGCTTGCATGGTGAGCAGCAGGAGGATGCTGTATATCAAAGAGAAACAGAAAATATGAGACAGAGTCAATGTCCTGTGCTGTGCAACAAAACGCTGCAGACGTCACGGAGACTGTGGCACAGCTCTATTTCCTCAGGCAACCTTACTTCTCGCATTTCCTAGTCCCAAGTGCTCAGCTTCTGCAGTCCACAGACTGGCTGGCTCACTAAGATAATGCACACCCCAGTCAACCCTCTGTGCTTTCTGCTCTAGAAACACATCAGTTCTCACCCTCTGCATTTGTAATTTTAAGTGCAACTATCCAAACAGTTGTGTTTGTCCCACCTGACCCTGCATGCAGCCCATACAGTGAGTAAATGTGACACAGGTCTCCATGCATTTTTTAAAGACTAGTTCAGGAATAATGATTTTTACTATTAAATTTGTATTATTATGAAATATTCTTCTTAAATAATCCCTGTACCATATTTTTACCATTGATTACATTAAGCACATCGGATATTCACACTGTTTTAATGTTTCTAAAATTTACAGGAATATTAGCAAGAAACAGCTCAGATCCACCACACCTGCTGATCCCCCAAATTTTGACATTATTTATCTGACAAAGAAACACTCATGTATAGAAAAGAACCCAGTCTAGAGAATTTCACAGAACTACCTAAGGATATTGGAGAAGGCCACTGACTTTAAAACCACTTTGAATCACAAAAGAGAAATACGTGTTAAATTCAGATTTGAGCTTAGCACACTCTGAGCAGGGAAGATCTGGATATGGGCTGGGATCTTCCAGTGGTCCAGTGCAGCAGTGTAGGAATTACAGGACATTGATTTACAAAAGCCAAGAATGTGGTCCATGCATCCCCTGCACCTCTTCTCCACCTCCAGCCTTCAAAGGCTCGATTTAGGTTGCTCAGTACTCAGAGAGATGAAGCTTGGATTCAATGTCAGTACTTTTTACTGACATTGAATGATAGTATTTTTTTAATTATCTGAGAAAGACACTGTTAGGGATTTGCAAATGAGGCGGTCTGCTGCTGAGCCTAGATCTGTAGCAGCAATGCCACACCAGCAAGCACCCATTTGGAAGGATATTCTCTAGTTTTAAGGTTAAAAGTCCACACATAAGTTGGCCCTCTTTGGCGTGTTTTATATACAGGACATGGGTACACACTACGGATATCTTGTTTGTCAGCAGGAAGGGCTTTGATGAAAATGACAGGCATGGCTGGGGTCAGTTCCTTGAGCCTGGCATCTGTGATTATCCCGGTCTAGAAAGGAAAGAAGACAAAGACTTAGTTACATTTCCAAGATATCCATCAGCTGTACCCCAATATGCATGATCCTCTGTAATGTTTATACAAGCCTGGCTTATTGGGCAAGTGCCAGCATCTTTCCTGAGATCAAGGGGGTGTATGAGTCTATTTGAGGTAAGGAGAGTCTGGATCAAACACCTATCCTGTTTCATCAGAAGCCTCCCTCAAGCACAGCTTATTCCAAGGGGTGTGTGCAGATGCCTGCTCTCACCAAATGCCCAAACCCACACACCTGAGATGGACTTTGTAGGAGAACAGTGTTGCTGGCTATGTCCAGCCACATCATTCTCATGCTGCTCTTAGCCAAGGTTTTGCCAGACCAGAAGCACCTCGTGGGAAGTGTTGCTTGTGCTAGGACCAATTGTGAACACCTGAACAGGGCTTGGGATGGAGCGCAATGCTCACTTGAGAAGACTCAAAAGGGCACCAAGACTCCCACCACATCACCAAAATTTGAGCATGACGTGGGATACACTTGCCTGTGCAATGAATGAACTCAGTGTTTTGTGTGGCCCCAAAAGGTACTGTAGGCTTGTTTCCACTCTCAGACGTGCTCACACCAAAAGGGGGAATTCAGAAGGACTATTCCTGAGGGAGTATTATTAAATAACAAGTCCACATTATCATCTTGAAAGCAATGCTATCGCTCAGCAGGCTGCCCGACCCAGGAGAAGGATGGTATGCTGTCAGGGCATGAAATCAACAGCTTGTTTCTCTAACTTGGGTCTCTCTGGCAACTTCTCTTTGTGACAATAAAATGCCCTACACATCAATCAATTTCCAGGAAAGCCTGAAAAATTGCTTAATAGAAGGTAGAAAGACCAAATGAAAACAAATACAGAAATGGAAATAAAACTTCTCAGTGCTAAAGAAACTGCCTCTCCCTACATCTTAGCTTCACATATCATCATTATTTCAAATGCTCTTAGATCGTGTGGGATGAGATTCAACCTCTCTGGTAGTTTATGTAGTTCTGCAGATGAGTGAAGAATCATCATCCCTCTTGCGACACACCTCGGTTTAATTGTACTAATGCCATCTGTTACACTAAGTTGTAATAAATCCAACTCTGATTTAGGGTTTTAGTTTCCAACATGCTGAGCAAACATTAAATAATTTTTATAATACTTTGCAAAGAAGCTATTTATCAAGCATTATTATGCGCTCTTTTTAAATCCACATCTTTCATTTCTAAGACTGGATCTTGATCAAATCTCTTTTTTAACTGCTGACAATTCTTCAAACCAAATCTCCAAGATATATTCTACCTATTTCTGGGTTAACAAGAGTTGAAATTTTCCTGAGGCATCTCTGTCAAACATATCATTGTGTTATGTCTGGGCTGATTTGCATTTCCATTTTTTATCGCTCTGAACATCAGAAATTAATTCTACTCTGAAAGCAGTTCTCCCTAACCATCAGCACTGCACACCTGGTAAAAAGCCACTGTTCTCTGCTCAGAAAGTTCAGGCCTCCAATCCTAAAGAAGTCTTAACTTCTGCTTGTCCTTCTCAACAGATGATTTGAAGAGTGGACATATTACACTGCCACGTATCAATGGGTCCAAAGACACAAAACAGCTGTCACAAGCCAGGGATGTTAATAGATGGGCCCAAAAACTTACGCAGTAAGCCAACATCCACTCCCACTCAAGTGCACTTTGAGGTGTTAATAGCAAAGGCACACCTGCACTATAGCTAATTTAGGGTCAGTTCGCTTAAAGACCTTCAGCATGGCTTGGTTGTCTTTCAGAAAAAGTTACCTCTGTTTGCAGGTGGGGGGGCTAGTGATCTGACCCACAGTGTAGCCAGCAAGGAACATCACTCCAAGATGGTCCAGAGATTACCGGGGTTGGTGGCTTCAATGGACATGGGGAATGAGAAAAACAGCCATCCATAGAGCATGCAGTGAAGACAACCTAATGATGTGCTGTCCAGCAAATCACAGAATCACAGAATGCTAAGGGTTGGAAGGGACCTCTGAAGATCATCCAGTCCGACTGTGCTAGTCCAATCTAGCCCAAATTGTGCTGTTTACAGAATAATTTGCAAGTGTCCCCTCCATGGCTGCATTGTAAGTTAATCACTGGAGAGCTCAGCTTGAGCCACATCCTACACTCATTCTCATAGCTCAGAAATACATGGGCATTACTGACAGTTGACTGCATCTACGATGTTCCAGCTCACCCCTCTGGGAAAAATGTCCATCTCTGATGCGTGAGATTTGATGTACCTGGTGCCTCTGCAGAAGAATGTGGCAAGTTGTGATGTTTGGGACTGTAGCATGAGAACTGGGCTGTGCCTAGGCCTGGGTTACACACTGATGTAATGTCATCTGCATCTGCTGCTGGGAGCATCTCATAAAAATGAGTGGTGTGCAACTGTTCCCAAAGTCACCAAGCTACCTGAACCATCAAATTAATGTGACTGTTTCTTGCCACAAATATCTGCCCTTCTAAGCCTCTCTGCTGGTTTAAGAGTGGTGCTTTACAAAGGATTAGCTGTAGAAGCACAGACAAACCATAGTTGTTGTGGCTTGAAGGAGGCACAATACCCTCAGGGTTAAGGCACTGCTCAGCACACTGTGCACCTCTCCCAAGAAGAAGTTGGTGTGCTGTCTACACCTGGCAAAGCTTCATGTGGCACATGAATCACAGAATGGTTTGGGTTAGAAGGGACCTTAAAGATCATCTAGGTCCACCCCCCCTGCCATGGGCAGGGACACCTTCCACTAAACCAGGTTGCTCCAAGCCTCATCCAGCCTGGCCTTGGACACATCCAGGGATGGGTCATCCACAACATCTCTGGGCAACCTGTTCCAGTGCCTCACCACCCTCTCTGTGAAGAATTTCTTCCTGATATCTAATCTACACCTCCCCCCTTCCAATTTAACCCAGTTACCTTTGTCCTGTCACTACAGGCCCTTGTAAAAGTCCCCCCCAGCTTCCTTGTAGCCCCTTCAGGTACTGGAAGGTGCTATAAGGTCTCCCCAAAGCCTTCTCCTCTCCAGGCCAAACAAGCCCAACTCTCTCAGCCTGTCCCCATAGCAGAGGTGCTCCAGCCCTCTGAGCGTCTTCGTAGTCTTCTCTCAACTCACTGCAACCGGTCGATGTCCTCCTTATGTTGAGGGCTCTAGAGCTCAATGCAGAACTGCAGGTGGGGTCTCACAAGAGCAAAATAGAGGGGAAGAATCACCTCCCTCGACCTGCTGGTCACACTCCCATTTAATGTACCCCAGGATACCCTTGGCCTTCTTGGCCACAAGAGCACATTGCTGTATAGCCCAGGATACGGTTGCCTTTCTGGCCTGCCAGAGCACACGGCTGGCTCACGTTCAGCTTTTCATCTACCAGTACCCCAAGTCCTTCTCCTCAGGGCTGCTCTCTATCCATTCTCTGCCCAGCGTGTAGTTGTATTTGGAGTTGCCCCAACCCAGGTGCAGGACCTTGCACTTGGCCTTGTTGAACTCCATGAGGTTGGCAGTGGCCCACCTCTCCAGCCTGTCAAGGTCCCTCTGGATGGCATCCCTTCCCTCCAGCGTGTCGACTGCACCACACAGCTTGGT
>NW_010259922.1:9513-53635 GCF_000690775.1 Eurypyga helias
CTCATCACCAATCTCCGCTCAGACACTGAGCCGTTGACCACCACTCTCCGAGTGCGACCATCCAGCCAGTTCCTTTTCCATCAAGCGGTCCATCCGTCAAATCAATGTCTCTCCAGTTTAGACACAAGGTTGTCATATGGGATGGTGTTGAAGGCTTTGCAACAAGTCCATGTAGATGACATTGGTTGCCCATCCTCTCTCCACCAAGGCGGTGACCCCATCGTAGAAGGCCACCATACACGTCAGGCACGATCAGCCCTTGGTGAAGCCATGCTGGCTGTCACCAATCACCTCCTCATTCTCCATATGCCTCAGCATGATTTCCAGGAGGATCTGCTCCATGATCCTGCCAGGCACAGAGGTGACACTGACTGGCCTGTAGTTTCCCGGGTCCTCCTTCTTTCCCTTTTTAAAGATGGGGATTATGTTTTCCCTTTTCCAGTCAGCGGGAACTTCACCAGACTGCCATGACTTCTCGAATCTGATGGATAGAGGTTTAGCAACCCCATCTGCAAGTTCTTTCAGGACCCATGGATGTATTCCATCAGGTTCCATGGACTTGTGCACCTTCAGGTTCCTCAGGTGTTCCCGAAACTGATCCTCTCTGACCATGGGTGGCTCTCCATTCTCCCAGTCCCTGCTCTTGTCTTCCGTGACTTGCGGGGTACAGCTCGTGTTCTTGCCAGTGAAGACCAAGGCAAAAAAAGCATTGAGTACCTCAGCCTTCTCCATATCCTGGGAAACCAGCTCTCCTGTTTCCTTCCGCAGAGGGCCCACATTTTCCCTGATCTTCCTGATGCAGTGAAAAACTCACCTCTCCCGCTGTCCTTTCATGCTCCAGTACCCTTGGGGAGTAACAGGGCACACGTTTGGCATAAAACTCCATTGCTGGGAGCAAGACAGCCAGTCAGCAATTGCTCATGGCTTGAGAGAAAATGTCTCGTAGTGTCACTAGTCCATCTCTCACTGAGTACATGCTGACTTTAACAGTGCTACAGCAACAGATCATTTCGACACGGAATAATGTGCTCGGTTTCATCTAATTTCATCTAATAGGTGCCTGCTTTTTTTAATGAACGTTTTACAAATTTAAGACACCAAAGGGCAAACAAAATTTTTTAAATAAATAGAAAAATGTGAGTAGCAGAATATAGAGGGACTTCAGGTGTATACAACCCAAATGAACTGTGTACCCGTTTTAAAAATGCTGCATCCATTAATATATACTTGTGCTCACTGGATTACAGGTAAAATGAATAGTTCCACTAGATGGAAATGATATTTCAGTGTGAGCAGAAACATATGAAAATATTCTTTTCCTTTCTGAAATAAATTGAAGCATGATACCCAGAGATTATAAATGGTTCTATAAACATAATTCCTCAGTGTTTTTCAATGACAAGGTAAATGTAAGCAGAAAAACACATTTACTAAAGTCTGGATGGTCTCAGAAGACAAATCTCATTGCTGAATGCAGTCACCCTTACAAGTTATTGGAGGGAGGCAGAGGGGAGAAGCCATGTGTTTACCAAAAGATTTCTGGCTTTGCACCACCAAAACTTCTCTCTCTTCACTTCCATTACTACTTGAGGATGGGTAAAACCTAGGCAGAACTCAGCCATTTTTACCACTATATGTTCTAGTAATGGTGGTAATGACGGTAAAGGAGAACACAACAGCAGTCACTGGGATGAATACTTAAATGGTGGGTTCGATGTGCAAGACCAGGGTTTTGTTTTGAACTTTCTCTGTACTGTTGTGTCCAGCTGATTTGTATAAGCTTAAAATGTCAGGCTTTGAGGGTAACTGAAATCCAGAGTTCTCTGTAGTAATGTGTTTTGAACTCCATGAGCTGCAAGAGTTTTTGTATGTCAGCCACACCAAAGCCTTAGACAAGGGAACTCTAAGAGAACTGTAGGACCAGGGCTTGGGAAATGGACTGGGCTGGTTTCTGTTCTGCTACTGTTACTTCTGCTATTAGCAGGGCCAACACCAGTGAGGCAGGAGGTCTGACCTTATGCCTACGTGAGATCTTTACTGTAATCTTCTGACAGAGCCTTTGCCTTTCCTGACTGCCTGTGTCTTCTGAGGCCCACATGAATGTCAGCCCATCACATTGAACCATCGTTCAACCCAAAGAAAGAAAATGGATCCTTGACCTTCCCAAGAATTTGTGATGAAATGCACTGTGTGCCATCAGTCCATGCATTCAAAGCTTTGCCTATTTGCCCATCGTTCATGGAAAACTATTTCAGAGAGGGAGAAGAAAAGTATGTGGAGAGTATTAGATCTTAATTGCAAGGTCAGGCTGGGATATGGTATATAACAGGCATGGCCTCTCTCCTCAGTATTCTACCAAGCCTCACAACAGATAAAGGAGGATCTTCAAGGTGACGACTCTACAGACCTGTCTCTGAAATAAAAGTTTCCTTCTGCAAGGAGGTAAACTTGACACAGAAAAGTAAGTTCTGGATGACTGACTTTGATCAGCCTTCAGTCTCTCACAGATCACTGGCAGCAGGAGTATCACACTGTCTGCCCAGAGTAAGAGCTGCATGAATCACTGTCATTTAATTCTTACATGCAGCACAAATTAGGAGTCATGGTTCCACAGGCCAGGCAACTCGGAGGACCAAGCCCAGTGGGGATTTGTCAGTCTAATGGCTCTCACTCTGCAGACTGCACTCTTAAGAGCTGACAACTGTCAGAAGGAATGACAGGGACAATTGTGCTCTTCTGGGATGCTGCTCTCAGAGGTGCACTGCAAGAGGAGTGCTGGCAGCTATATGGGCAAGAAATAGCAAGTATACACATTTCCCTCCAGCTGCCCGCTTGCAGGGTATGGTTGTCACCTTGGTTGCCCTGAGGTTGGCTGTGCTATAGCTGAAAGGCATTGGGCCACATCCAGAAGGGGAAAGCAGAAGAGCAAGAGCCACACACACTATTTGTCCAGGATCAGCCTACTCCCCCAGGCTGTTATCAGTCTGAGTCATTGTGATTTTGTTATCACAAATTCTCGGGAAGGTGTTTCATAGACTCATATAATCACAGAATGGTTTGGGTTGGAAGGGACTTTAAAGATGATCTAGTTCCAACCCCCTGCCATGGGCAGGGACACCTTCCACTAGACCAGGGTGCTCAAAGCCTCATCCAGCCTGGCCTGGAACACTTCCAGGGATGGGGCATCCACAGCTTCTCTGGGCAGCCTGTTCCAGTGCCTCCCCACCCTCTCCGTGAAGAACTTCTTCCTGATATCTAATCTAAACCTCCCTGCTTTCAATTTAAACCAGTTACCCCTTGTCCTGTCACTACAGACCCTTGTAAAAAGTCCCTCCCAGCTTCCTTGTAGCCCCTTCAGGTACTGGAAGGCTGCAATGAGGTCTCCCCGGAGCCTTCTCCAGGCTGAACAATCCCAATTCTCGCAGCCTTTGTGCAAACATTATTTGCCACCCTGAAGTGATGGCTAAATGTTGTGATTATTTTTGACCAAAATCTCTGTCTAGGTAGGTGACATCCTGCAGCAACCAACAGTAGTCTGGATTTAACACATCCCACATATTCAGCTCTGGAAATCAGAGTCCTCTCCTCCTCACTGCTAAAAAGGTGACAGAGTAATGACAATGCAAAAGTCTGACATGTCACTCTGGAAGCAGCAGTGAAATCACAACCATGTGAAGATGCAGGGACAATACTACCCTGAGAGGACCCCATATTTCCTCTCTGTCATAACACCATGAGTACTGACCGCCTTTTGGTCAATGTACACTGAGATTGAGATTCACCTTGTAAAAACCAGATGTATCAGTCCAAGTTGGCCACTGTGAACTCCCTTCACAGTCATGAAACGGGAAAGTCCAAGTGGTGATTTATCTGACCACCTTGGATACCCACTCTAGGCTACAGAGGACAGGCCCATCTTTCACAGCTTTCCCATTCCTGAAGAGACAGCTCAAATGACTGTTAGATGAACACTTGTCTGGGCTGAGCAGTTCCCCAGAGTACAGTACCCAGCAATAACAGCATAACATCCATGGCTTCTCTCTCAACACACGAGACTTGGTGAGCTCACCTGTGCATCCCAGCGTGCACCCTCCATGAACAAACCATGCACATATGCTCCTTCCCGAGGAGGACAGGCAAAATCTTCTCTGTTCTTTTTTGTCACATCACACTGCAAGGTCATCTTGTCCAAAGGCCACTCATTCTTTCGGGCTGTGGACTGCATGATGGCTGTCAGGAAAGACTGGGGATTGAAGAACCCAGCAAGCCACACCGTGGAGGGTAAGGCAAAATCTCCTGTCCAGGCTTCCAGCTCTTTGATGCGAGTGAGGAGATCAGCAAACCATGTGCCCAGGCTGGCTGTGGAAGGGTAAGCTCTCTTTAACCAGGACTCAGGCACCGTGTCCAAGAAGAGAGCGTTCTGCAAGTTCTCCATGTCACTTGTCATAGTCAGTTCTCCCTGAGTGAGAAAGGGTATAATTAGCACTGACAACTGTTTAATCTAACAAAGCCTGCTTGAAAACAGAGGCTGAGCTAGAGGTATGGAAGAGCATGACACCCTACAGAGTCACAAGTGTTCACATACTGTGAATTTCTTCATGGTTTGGGGTTTTATTTAACAGTAACTGTTATATATTCTTGCATCCTCATCTTTCCTACTGTAAAAATACTACTTGGAGGAAAACATGCAACAGAGTGACAGCAAGCATGGGTATCCCTCAGTTGTCCCAGCGTTGTTTCTGTTTTCTCTCACTGACTGCAGATCTTTACAGGGCAAATTTTCAGAGATGCAAAGCTGTTCTCACTCATACTGCCAGGGCAGGATACTGGGGTCTCTGATGATCTGTTCCAAAACTGTCTGAATATTTGTTACATCAAGCCCTAGCCCTCTCCTCTCCTCCACTTCCCCTCACTACCCTACTCCTCTATTACTTTGCAGGGCAAGTCTTTCTTTTTGACTTCACATGTCATCTGCAAATGTAATCACAGTTTCTTTCACAGCAGGGAATCACACAACAAATTAAGATAGAATTCAGCCAAGTGAGACATATAGAGAAGTTTGTCTTTTCCTTTATCCAGCAATTAATTATTTTTAAAGCCATTAGAAACCTATATCTGTTTTTCCCAGGCAGGAGAAGAGTTGGAACATCACTGCATAGCCAAAAAAGACTTCTGCACAGCAATAACAGCATCTCATGAACTTCTGAAACTTTGCAGAGGTCGTCTGTGTCTGCTAGTCTAAAGTTAAGAAAATTCCTGCTATATTAAATCTAAGCAAGAGATGCCTGGATGGCACCAATGCTGAAAGGACAGCTAAGAGAAGCCATTAAGAGATGCAGCAGTTTGTGCAGCAGGTTGCATAGAGGGGCACACAGATGGGGCTCACAGACAGGGCAGTGTACACTTGCTTAGCAATAGTGGTGACATGCCATGGGGTGACATGCCACAGGGTGACATGCCACAGGGTAACATGCCACGGGGCATTCTCCCTAGCACCACCTGGAGCAATGGTCCCTGTCACAGCAGAGGCCTCAGCTCAGACCAAGCTCCTGATGGAGGCTGTAACTCATCGTGTCTGGGACTGCAGGCAGTACCTGGAGCCTCTCACTGAGCCTGGGGCTGGGCGACCATCTCCTTGCCTGTATATGTGCCTTGGTGAAGGACCTGTGCCATCAAGTAAAGGGTCCACAGGAAGAGGCCAGCAAACTGTTTAGCCTTCAAGATGATGAGAATGAGACCACTGGTTCTTCTCTGAGACTCTGCAGATACAAGAGGAGCCTCAACTCCCAACAGTATAGAAGGAAGGCAGGCAGAGCCCGTGTCTATCTGGTTGAGAAAAGGAGACTTCCTTGATGACAAAGTCTGGAAGCTTGTGACTCACAGCAACAGCAGCAAGTTCTCCCTGCAAATCTGCATCCACAAAATAGGTTCAGTGCCCAGGTAGGAGGCAAGGCATTGGGAACTCTGTCCATCAAAACACCCATGCTGATAGGCCCTGAGCCATGCAGGAGCACATTAGAGATCAGTGAGTGACAGTAGTAGGTGACTTCCTGATGCAGAGGACAGAGGCCCCCATCTGCCAACCTCTCTTGATGTCTGGGGACATTTATTGCACACTGAGAGTTTGGATTCAGGACATTGTGGACTTCAGACTATTACCTGCTTACACTCTTCCACAGGGCCACCAATAATACCCATTCAGAGGCACCTGGACAGGCTGAGCTGAGAGGAACCTCATGAAGTTCAACAGACAAAACTGCCAAGTTTGGCACCCGGGGAGGAATAACCCCATGCACCAGTACATGCTGGGGACCAACTGCCTGCAAAGCAGTTGCAGGAAAGGCCCTGGGAGTCCTGATGGACAACAAGCTGACCATGAGTTGGCAACGTCCCCCGCAGCAAAGGTGGCCACCAGTGACCTTGGGCCTTCGGAGGAGCCTAGCCACCAAGGTAATGGCAGCACTCTGCTCAGCACTGGTGAGGCCACATCTGGCAGTTCTGGGATTGTTCAGCATCAAGAGGAGACGTCTCACAGAGAATCTTTTCAAAATCTATCAATATCTGACGGTAGGAAGTAAAGGAGATGAAGCCAGACTCTTCTCAGTGGTGTCCAGTGACAGGACAAGAGGCAATGGGCACAACTTAAAATATGAGATAGTCCATTGACACACAAGTACAAACTTCTTTACTGTAAAGGCAGTTGAACACTGGAACAGGTTACCCAGAGAGGCTGTGGAGTCTCCATCCTTGGAAATCTGCAAAAGCCAGCAGGGCATGGTACTGGGCAACCTGCTCTACCTGACCCTGCTTTTGCACAGGGTTGGACTAGATAATCTCCAGAACAACTAATCTGTGATTCTGTGACACTGAAGCCAAGCAATCTGCAAAGACACGAACTTACAAATGCAGGCTTAGTTTCTAGAGGTACATAATGCCCTTCATAATTTAAATCTTTGTATGCCCCATGCTGAGCTAGAGGGGTAAAACACACCATAGCAATTTAGACACATAGTTAATGCTGATCACAGGTTTCATGCATACTTATATTTGCCCCCTTATCATTTTGCCAAAATTTGTCTGACATAAAATTTCTCTTTGCCTCAGGCTGAGTGTTTTTGGAAAGATTAACTGAAGTCAGTTGAGCCGTTACTAAGAAAGAGGGCAAGGGAATTGGGTCAGTCTATTCACATTAAAAAATTCCAACTGTTCTTTCACAGGACTTCAGTGCCTCCAGCCATGAGGTCAGCAGAGGTGCCCTTTACGGAGGCACATAAATCTATGAAGCTTTAGCAAAAGTTGAAATCTGCTTAAAGCAACCCCAGCACACGTTTAGTGATGCTTGTCAGAGTCCAGCAGTTAAAAATATTTGCAGTTTATTCCTACGCTGACTATGCAGAGTTCTGATCTGCAGATCACACTGACAGGCTACAGTACGACAAGATCAAAGCTAGACACCCAACCAGACCGTGGGAAGGCAGTTGATGGCCCCTTGATGGCCCCTGCTGCATCTGGCATTAACGAGCAGAAGCAGGCTCAGTGCTGCATGATCAAGACCAAGGGTAAGCAAGCATGCTGGTGCTCTGGGCTTAGCAAGCATTTTCTCAAAGGAAATACGCTGAAAAGAGACCAGAGACTCCCAAGCTTGGAAGACAACTTCTCATTGTAAGAGGAGTCCTCTGAGCTTATCAAGTTGTTGCAAACACAACACTCAGGATGACAGCTAAAACAAAGGGCCTGAATGCACATCTACCCCACACACTGTGTCTTATCAAATGGAGGAAAGGTGTCAGCTGAATTCAGTCACTGGAAATGTCCAGTCTAACCATCTTGGCATCGTAGCAATATCTATCTGCACCTGACTCCTCTCCACACACACACACACCCCTCCCCTGTGAAACTTTCTAAACAACCACAATAAAATTCATTTTGTCTGGAAAGAAGCAAGGGCAGTACTTCAAGGGGATGTGTCTTTCCAGCACTCACCAATTCAAACCAGAGCTGAGAGCATTTCTGCACTATCCCCATGCTTGAAAGCCACCGCAGCCCTGGGATCCCCATTCAGAGCTGACCCAAGAGATCCGCGGTTCCACATACAGAAATCCTCTCACTGGGAGATGTTCATCTCTCAACAGGATGGATAAGAAGGCATTATTAAACCTCTGCTCCAAAGATGACTTGTTAAAAGCAGTAAGCTTTTAAAGGAAGAAAGCATCTGAACCTGCTCAGTTTCCCCATAGAGAAAAGATTTCTGGTCAACAGAGAAAATGATGTGTACAAAGGTTTTAAGATGTTTTTTGTGTTAACACACGAAGCTAAAAGTGACGAATAGGGTTAAATGAAAATGTGGAAGCAGGACTATTTGCAATTAATCTTAAAACAAGAGGAACAACTGTAACCACCTTTCAAAATACACATCACCTGTCATTTCATGTGAGCAGGGACCAGGTAGGTTTCTGCCAGTAAATCATCTCATTATTTATATTCAATGGTCTTATATTTGTAGGGAATCTCAAAATAATGGATTAACTAGCAAAAGGTCTTTGAAGTCCTGGGAAATTCCAAGCATAAGGGTCAAACACAAACTAAAAATTTCTTATTTTGGTGTTTGCCATGAAGTGACAAAGAAATGCAAAGGCAGTACATGCCCCGTGCATTTCGTCTTAGGCATCTGAGCTCTTTCACTTTATCTACAATCACTTTAAGACAACTTACTGACCCAAAATTAAAGTTCATGCACCAGAAAAGCATGGCCATGTCTAATCAGAGGGTCAGGTAGTGAACTTCACAAGGCTGTCAAAATTATTTGACCTCAGTGGGGGCAGTGGCCATGGCTTTGTTATTTTAAACTTCTTTTGGCACACAAACTCTGAAGTATCATTGTGGTTCCTTCTCCATTCATATCACAGGGGTCATCATCTCCCTTCCCAGGAGAACTTAGACCCTGAGAGGTCCTATTCAATAGGCTGGTCTCTGGCTAAAGCCATGGCAAGACCATGCAGGAAGAAACGTCTGAGGAGCTAAGTATTGCACTGGTCACAGCAGGACAGACAACCACAGGGCCTTCTGATAGTGACAGTCAGAGGTGTTTTGCATTGCTGGAAAGTTTTTAAAGCAGGTAAAAATATTGCAAAATGTGTGCAAGCAGTTAAATTGATTTAGAGACATAATCCTCATGATCTTATATCCTGTCTAGTTTTATTTTCAGGAATCAAATGAATTAACAAATGTAATTCTCAGGAAGGCTTAAGAAAAGTAATTTTTAAAGCCTACGCACTCAAGCATACTTGCTGGAATCTCCTGTGAGGGTTCAAAGCATCTATAGCAGCTATCTCATATAGTTGTCCAAACACAATTATGCATAAATTTTCATTTCAGATGCTGAATATTAAAGTGCATCCAGAATGATTCAAGTTACCTTTCCTTTTTTTCTAAAATGCTGGGAGTAATTTTCATAAAAGACACCCTTGAAGAAAATTTTAATCAGCCTGCAGACATTCCCTCAAGATGAGCAAACTTTTGTCACAAATTGTTTTCCAGTTATTTTCACTTGATACAGTGAAATACCCAGCTAGCCTTACAAAATTTGATCCTACTTTATCCTTTTATCATATATATTATCCTCATTTTGGAGGCTTATCCTTCACTGAAGTTGCAAAATAGAAAATCTGCTTGCAAAAATTACACTGGGTACAACATTAACATGCAAGTGTTTCAGCCCAGCCACTGAAGTCACCCAGAACAAAGGACTTAGAAATGCAACATGCCAGTTATTTTTGATGGCTACCAGCCTATTGCAATTTTGCTTCCTTTTATTGGGATGTCTCCTATTTTTGGACCAAACAATCACTTTCCCCTACACAGATACAATGAATCATTCAAAAATTCAAATTAGGCATGACATTTTCAAATTGCATTCTTTTAGCAGATAGTCAGTTAAAAACAATAAGATTTGCTTCCTCTGTGTTTTATTTATTCTTCTCTGAGATCTGTGCTTCCTGTTATGTAAACTCTCCTCCTCTGAGTGCTGTCAGTAAAGATCCTCAGTTCCAGAGATTAACGTGCATTAACAGCTCTCACAGGAGCTGCTCTCAGAAGGAACAATTAAAGAATGATTCCTCTCCCAAAGTGAGGGTGAGACCTAGCTGTAAGGTCAGTCCAGCAGCACTGCTTACAGAAAGAGCCAACAGCAGGCCAAGGATCCCCTGGCCGTTACGGGGTACCCAAAGAAGGGCCTGCTGTGGTATGCTGGGCAGTGGTGTGAGTCATGCACAATGTCTACCTCAGCCCTACAGGGACCCTCATGCAGCCTTGCTCGTGGGCACAGAAGAATTTCAACTGCTTGTATTTCAGACCCTTCATATTTGTCTTTTTAGCATACATAAGATGAAGAAATGCTAACATGAATAGATACAGATATTCATCTGCTCTTCAGTAGTCCTTCAGGCCCTGTGGTGTCTATGAATCACGCTGTAGGTACAGTGACTGGAAAGCTGCCCAACAGAAAAGGGCCTGAGGGTGTTGGTAGACAGCGGCTGAATATGAGCCAGCAGTGTGCCCAGGTGGCCAAGAAGGCCAGTGGCATCCTGGCCTGTATCAGGAACAGTGTGGCCAGCAGGACCAGGGAAGTGATTGTCCCCTGTACTGGGCACTGGTGAGGCCACACTTCAAATACAGTGTTCAGTACAGAACTTAAAGAAAGTCACTGGGGTGCTGGAGCATGTCCAGAAATGGGAACAGAGCTCGGGAAGGGTCTGGAGCACAGTTCCTGTGAAGAATGGCTAAGGGAGCTGGGGCTGTTCAGTCTGGAGAAAAGGAGGCTCAGGGGGACCTTATCACTCCCTACTACTACCTGAAAGGAGGGTGCAGAGAGGGTGGTGTCTTCTCCTAAATAACAAGTGATAGGACAAGAAGAAATGGCCTCAAGTTGTGCCAGGGAAGGTTTAGATTGGATATTAGGAAAAATTTATTCACCAAAAGGGCTGTCAGGCATTGGAACAGGTTGCCCAGGGAGGTGGTGGAGTCACCATCCCTGGAGGGATTTAAAAGATGTGTAGATGTGGTGCTCAGGGACATGGTTTAGTGGTGGGCTTGGCAGTGTTACATTATTGGTTGGATTTGATCTTAAAGGGTTTTTTCCAACCTAAACAACTCTATAATTCTTTTCTATAGTTTTATTGAGGCTGTTGGAACCAACCTATGTAGCTGTTAGAGGTGCCTTTTCTGCAGACACCATCTCTCTTCCATTACATGATTTGTAGCAGGGTTTTGGGGAGAAATTTGCATCTTCAGTTATTGCCTGATTTCTTTGGTTTATTTAAACCCATGCATCCACTCATTCCCACTATGAATATTAAATAGATATTCTTCTCCACATTAAATCTAATTGCTACACATTGTCCCTGTTACAATTATATCTTGTTTGATGCTCTAGGATTGAAACATTAAATCACTTCTGTTTACCTGTCTCAAGAAAGAGAATTTTCAAGTCCACTGCCTTATGATAGAAGGTAAAGAAAATCTGTTTATAACAATTGACTACATAAATATCTGCCTATTTGAAAATGGATTGTACATACTGGACCGCCATAAAGTATATATGATATGTCTCTCCCTTTAATCAAGACACTAAGCATCAGCAGCAAACACAATGCGGAAATGTCTGAGCTATAGCCTGAACTCAAGCTGCTGGGTTCACTACAGCACAAGGCACCTGGGATTTACAAGCAGCCTAGTCCTATCCTTGAAGAGTTTCAGCTTCCTAAAATCCCAGAGCCAACCCTACCACTTCTGTGTACATACTGCAGAGATGTCCTTTGAAGATCTCTCTTCAAAGCTGCCCTCAAGAGAGGGTTGGGATTGTCATCTAGTCTCAAGACAGGTCCTCCTTGCTCTCCTGTCAGCTCTTTCTACTAATGGGGTCATACAGAGTAGTTGCAGTTTCTTCAAGTGTTATGGTTGCCATGCTACACAAACTATTTTTGCAAGCTGAGCGTTTTGGTGAAATGGGATGACAACCTGTCATTCAGAAAATGATGTTGACAACCTGTCATTCAGTGCCTGATGTCCTTAATTGCTGCCTCACACCATGAAATCCTTCAGTAGCAGTTTTGTGTTGATGATGCAGGGAAGGCACCAGAGTATCTTTGAAGCCACTAGCTTCGTGCTGCAAGTTCCAGGAACCATTCCTCTGCTACACTTAGGCCTTTCCAAGGGATGTACAGCACTTGGCTATGGCGATCCTTTGGGATGACAAGGGGAAGGGGTATTGTTGCTACAGGGCACCAGAGCTGGCGAGGCAGGTCCTCACTTGCAGTGCAGTCTGATCTATGCTGGTTTATCCCCTAATAGGCAGGCAGTAGGCTTTTATATTTTGTCCCACCTGGGAGGCAATTCAGCAGATGACTTCTCTTACCAGCGGATGCCGCCTCAAAGCACAGCCCTCTTGCACATCCTGATGAATCCAGAAATTTTCAGCCAATGTGATGTGTCCTGCCAGCCCCAGAGCTCCTTGCTATTCTCTATAAGCAGTGTCCAAAACCACCATCCAGAGGGACACAGACATCACCTTCCCAGAGCAGAGTCTAGTTTCTTACCAGGACAGAGAAACAACTGTGGGTGAAGCAGTATTCCAATAGGCAAGGTCTGCTCCCAATCCCTCCTCCATTAGTAAATGACTCATGACCAGCAAGGGAAATTGTACTTTCCAAAGCTCTTGAATTTTATACCTTTTCTCTTATAGCCATGGACAGTTTGTGTCCTTACATAATTCCAAGTTTTCTTTTGATTTCAGCTCAGCTTGTGCCTTTTATAACACTTTGTTACAAGGTCCCCTCAGTAACAGCATTTTGTGAAAAGGTGTGATTATTTGGCTTACCTTTAAATAGGTCACCTCTTAATTTTTGAGTCAGCTGTTACTGCTGTGCTACAATATCAGGTGGTCAGAAGCGCTTGGTCTCTCTTCCCAAAAGCCGTCATTGCTACATGTATCTTTAAACCCTCCCAGTGTCTGTGTCCATGGCCTGTGGACAATGTGCCTTTTGAAATCCACCAGTAAACCTTTCTCCATAGAGTCAAGGAGAAGGCCAGCAGTGCTGAATACAGAAATGTGATCCCTTTTATTGCCTGAGCACCTTTTCCATTTATCAAGTTTTTACAACGCTGCAACTGCCAGCACCCAGAGCTCTCACCTTCAGCCCCAGATCCAGTTCCTTGAGAGAGCGCTTTATTTCACTGGTGAGGATGTTCATGCGCTCACATTCCTGGAAGGCAACCACAACATACGGTGTCCTCTCCTCCACCTTTGCCATCAGTTCTGCAATGTTAAACTCATCCATCAATCTCTCTAACATCTCTTCCAGAAGAGCTTTAACCTGTGTGCCAAAGGGAAAAGAAAGGAAGATGTTAGTGAATGATCCACGTAGCTTCCTTGGCTGACAGCTGCCTGAACACAGGATGAAAACTCCATCTGCCAGTTAGTTTCTCCAAAAACAATCAGTGTCAGCTGCTCTGGGCATAGCACCCTTCAAAGACCCTGCCCCATCCTATTAAAATTCAAATGCATACAAAAGTTAATGTCAGATGAGAAGCTTTCAAAATGTCACTGTGACATGTAGCAGTCTCCTTTCTTCTTGGGCCTTAAGCCTGTATTCTTACTTCTCCTAAGGTCAGATGCAAGAAGATGGATGGGGCTATAGTCTCAGCTGAGTCTCAGGACAACTGAGCTCATGAGCTGGTTTTCTGTGGTATATTGATATAGCAAGTTGATCATATGAAATTGAATTTTAAGCTGAATTTCATATTCTGAATAAGGCTGTGGAAGAAAAGCATAATGAAACAAAATAATTTTCTGGTCAACATTACAGCTTGATTTGGAAACAGTGCTTTGTATCTCTAAATACTAAACAGTGAAAGCTCCAATGCAACAGGAGATTTCTAGTGTCTAAAAAATAAATGAAACAGACAAAAACTTTTCTGATTGACAATGATGCATGAAGACCCTAATCTTCATGGAATCAGATGCATCTCTGAGGTTTACATGGGCCACTAGAAGACTTGGTATGGAAGCCCTTCACTCAATGCTTTGCTTTACTTCAGTGCTGGAACCTGAACAAGACTTCTGCTTCTTGGGGATTTTTCCGGAACACATAATGCAGTTACCATTCTGTGATCTGATGTGCAAAACCTGGTGTGGGTTACCTAACCAATGACATGGACAGCCCAGGGTAATGTTATTGCCATGCCCCCTGATGTTCCTGGTTTGAACTCTGTACTCCAATTTCCTACCATTGCTCTTCCAAACCTTCCACATTCACATCAGATGTTGCAAAGAGGTGACGACATGCAGGCTGTTATTGCAACCAGCTAGGTGGCTAAAGTTAAAGCTCCCCTGGAAAAGCTCTTCAGCTGCACCTCAGGTGCAATATAGAAATATCGTCTAATTTTAAATTCCCCTGCAAATCCCCTTGGCTCTGATTTCTTCACAACAATTGCAGCTCATTTTCTGTAATGTGGTCTCAGAAACCTGTGGGAGTAACTGGATTTGTCAGAGCCTCAGGAAAATGATAGGCTTGTTGTTTCCCTGCAAACTCCCTGCAACGACTGCAGCCATACCAGAGGCTGGAAATCCTTAAATGAAGAGCTAAGAGACAACTCTTAACTCACTCTCATTCAAGGACCAAGTGAAAGGGATACAGTCAGTGCCTGTATGAGAGAGATCACCTCCAGAAGAAATTAGCTATGGGAGAATCCCCCCAGGCATAAGGCAGTGGAATGGGCCCACACTCAGGCTGCAGCATTTGTTATCAGACAGATCACAAAAGCCAGAAGAACTTCTGTGCTCCTGTGACAATTTTCTTGACCATCACCAGGACTTTGCAGGGTAGCCATGCCTTGTGATACCACTACTGGATCACTCACTCATAATTCTGCTTGCCTGGACAAGGAGTTTAATTGTATTTGAATAGCAAAAGGATTAGGAGGGGAGAAGAAGTATTCACATTTGCTATCTTTGGACATTTCCTTTGGCTTTGCTACTACTGCATTATTCCCTTCACCTCATATTCTAGTATGAACTGAAAATTGAACATGCCCAGCCCTTGTAAGAGTTCCTTAGACAAAGGCAGCAAGTTCCACAGACCACACACATCATATAATTCTATTGGCCATTCATTAATTTGCAAAGCTTGAAACACAGAGCTGGGATCTTAAGACCACAGAAGTAAAAAACTGAGCAAGCTTTGGCTGTTTTCAGATCCTGTTATGAATGCTTGGGCCAGATTTTAATGAGCTGTGAGTTTTGAGATGAAGGGCTGAGACCAGCCCAGTACACAGGCATAGTATGAAGGAGTTCAGCTAGAACTGAAGAATTACAAGGTCCCTGGGAGCTTGGAAGCTGGGTGGGACCTGGTGGCAGCAGTAAGTGGTGGTCTGAGCTCTGGATGGCACATTGTAGCTGGCAGATGGTGCACTCAGGGAGCCCATTGGTATGCCAGTCACAGCATAGTGCACAGCAACTGGTGGCTCAGAGACAGTGGAGACCCCAGAATGTTTATGCACAATGTCTTCACAGGATGATAATGAAGGCACTGCAGTTCAGGGGGTAATTAAAAGCCACTGTCCTATTACTGACGATACTCCAATTACAACCCACCGTGGTGATGTTCTGCATAATATGAGGCTAGTGGTTTTAGACACTCGGTTTGTACCCAGCAAAGGCAGATCACATTATAACAAGCAGTTATGAGACAAACCTGAGCTAGACAAGACTACTTAGGAATGACACAGGTAACAAAATTCAACAGCTCCTTCTACCACTCTCACCGTTTCTTCCTTGGTCACCACCCCTCCATCACCCATGCTAGTGTCCCAGGGCTGCATCTCCAACACGACGCGGAAGAGCTTCTCTGAGTTCTGCGTAAGGAAGCCAATCTCAGCGTTGGGATGGAGGCCATACAGATAAGGAGACTCCGGAGGCAAGGCATCGTCTATGTACTGTACAGAGAAATTCAGGTTCAGCTTAGCTACTGGCACTGGAATTATCACCCAGGCTGACATAACTTTGTTTGTGGCTGAAACACCAGTGAACGGAGGGGGAAAAGGACTGCACAATTGTTTACAGAGGTGCTTCTAGTTCTGCTGCAAGTAATTGCTAAAGTTTGGCTTGGCTACGTATCTCAGGCCTGGACCTTCTCCAGCAATTACCTGATGTGCATTTCAGCATCAACATAATCACATCTCTTGTGGGAATTTAACTTCCAGTAGTTAATTTTTATGAACAAAAGCAGCCTAATAAGCCTACCTCTGCTACTGCATTTGTGTACAAAGAACAGATGAGATCAGTAAGCAGATCAACAAGACCCTTCAGTGTTTCTCACTGAAACTGATGATAAAAGAAGCTTGAAAACGCTATTTTAGAAAACAGTATGTGGATGTAATTTTCCAGGAGTCTCGCTCAAGTCTCAAGAACCAATACAGTTGTTCTATTCATGCATGAACAGAATGAGCCCATGATGAAGTAGCAAATTACCATTAGACTTGGTTCACCCAAGGGAATGCTGAAATGTCTACAGAAACAGAACATAATGGGAAATAACAGGAGGTGCGTTGAAACACTGCAGTCCTATTCACTGCCTCCTAAAACAGATTATAGGGCAGTTATGGAAGACATTACATTTATGTGTATAAATAATGCGAGAAAATAAAGAGCTTACCTGATGATAGCCATTATAGTCCATGTTCCCTGGGAGGGGGAATCCTGGTGCAAGGAGGAATTCTCCCTCTAGCATTTCTGGCTTAATAAATTCCTCCAAATAGGTTTTGCAAAGCCGCCTGTCCCAGTCATCGGTAATGTGACCTCCATACATAATCTCACCAAAGAGGTAGCGTAAATCATCATATGGGACCTGAAGGAAGGAATCAGGAGGGCATGAAGGAGTTCAGACAGCCAGAGCTCCAGCAGCCATTTTGTTGAGCTGCAGCTTACAGCACTAAGCACTGATCTGCACAGTGAGTGCTTCCACTTCACGACTTTGGTTTTCTAAGTAAACATTAGGGAGTAGGTAAATCCTAACCAAGTAAAACTGGATCACAGCACAGATTTTGTGCAGTTTCCCACTAAAATGCAAATTCATTCTAAGCTCTGTTAACCCAAAGACCACTATGTATTGTTGATTAATTAAAGTTCAACAAGGCCAAGTGCAAGGTCCTGCACCTGGGTAGGGGCAATCCCAAACACAAGTACAGGCTGGGCAGAGAATGGATTGAGAGCATAGCCCTAAGGAGAAGGTCTTGGGGCTGCTGGTGTTGGAAAAGCTGAACATGAGCCGGCCGTGTGCGCTGGCAGCCCAGAAAGCCAACCGTATCCTCAGCTGTATCAGGAGAAGTGTGGCAGCAGGGCGAGCGAGAGGATTCTCCTCCTGTACTCTGCTCTTGTGAGACCGCATGTGGAGTACACTGTCCAGCTCTGGAGCCCTCAACATAAAAAGGATATCAACTGGTTGGAGTGAGTCCTGAGGAGGCCACAGAGATGCTCAGAGGGCTGGAGCACCTCTGCTATGGGGACAGACTGAGAGAGTTGGGCTTGTTCAGTGTGGAGAACAGAAGGGTCTGGGGAGACCTTACAGTACCTTCCAGTACCTGGAGGGGCTACAAGAACACAGGAGGGGGACTGTTTCACAAAGCCCTGTAGTGACAGGACAAGGGGTGATGGGATTAAATTGGAAGCAGGTAGATTTAGATTGGATATCAGGAAAAAATGCTTTACTGAGCATTGGTGAGGCACTGGAACAGGTTGCCCACAGAAGCTGTGGATGCCCCAACCCCGGCCATCTTCAAGGCCAGGCTGGATGAGGCTTGGAGCAACCTGGTCTAGTGGAAGGTGTCCCTGCCCATGGCAGGGGGTTGGAACTAGATACTCTTTAAGGTCGCTTCCAACCTAAACCATTCTATAATTCCCAGGGGTTTCAGCAGAAGCCAGTCCATCACTGGTGGTTAAAAGCCACCAAACATCCTCCTTTTGATTCTCACACCTTTAAGCTGGCCTCCAGGTAATTATACAGCACATTCACAGAGATAGTGAGGTCTCCAGTGTTAAAGGGGTAGGAACGGTTCCAGCCTTGGGGGCCAAACTTGCGCCTTTCTGCCACCACAGCATGGAAATAGCAGAGAGCAAACAGGATGCTCTTGAACTCATTCTCCCGGGTGCATATCTCCAAGGTATCCTGCAATAGAAGCAGAGAGACAGGGATGGGTAAGTCCAGAGTGCCTTCTGTCTCAGAGACTCTCAGGGCCTCACAAATGCATTAACTTTGGTGAGGGGGATTTGATTTGCCCAGTCAGTTCACTTCTGCATAATATACACATGCACTATTTTTCTAAGTTAGTGACTTTGCATTGCAAATTTATTAGAAAATTCTGATGCATATTTTCCAAATTAATATTTTCTTTTCCATCTCAAAGCGGCTTTGTACAGGAACACATGTTGAAAGCCAAGAAGAGAAAGACACGTGCCCTCACCCAATGCCCAGTTGCCTGCACGTGCCCTACATCCCACAGCAGGCAGATGGAGATAGGCACCACACAGGGCAAGTGTGCCAGCAGTGGGACCAGGACCATGGCCCTAAGCAAGGCTCCTGCCGAGGAGCACTGTGCCTGGAAGAACTAAAGTCCCTCCTGTCCCTTGAGTACAAAAGATTTCTTTGGGGCAGCATTTATTTGAGCTGCAGGCCTGAAGTAGCAGGGAGTTATTGCAGGAAGGCTGTTCTCCTGCTGCTGTAGCCCTCTGCACAATGACAGCCTGGTCATGTGCTGCAGCAGCGTATGACTGACAGCATGACCTTGCGCAGCACATCAAAGCAGGGATGCGAGAAATGTCCAAAAATCCAAGCAGAGGAGATTAAATGCTTGCAAAAAAATTCTAATGCAGGCATTTAAAACCAGCACAGTAACGAGTACTTCCCTTCCCAAATTCCAGGTGATGCTTAAAGTTTGAATATCTACAAATGAGTAGGCAGAACTGTGATGTCAGAACTGGAGGGGTGGGAGCCTGAGTTATTTAATCAATGAAAATGAACAAAGACAACGTCTCCAAAAAACCCTGAATGGTGCTTGGACAGACTTCTCAGGAGGAGGGCACCAAGGGAAGCCTGGGCAGCCATGCCTGTTCCCAGCAGGGAGCGCACCAATGTTACAGGAGAGCAGCAAAAGGGATGAAGGGCTGGACCTGTATGCATGGCATGAGGCTGAAGATCAGCTCTCACAGGGAAAGCTGAACTCCCTTTCTATGGCTGAAGCCAGGAGGGGTCTTGGAAAGCTCTGGCCCTCGTTCTGCATTGGCAAGAGCAATGTGGCTGAGCAGTGGGTCCCCTGCCCCATGGCAGGAACCTGATAGGATCTCCCATAGCCAACAGAAGGGATCTCCTCAGTCCTGGGAGATGAACATGTTGGGTAGGGCTTGCCTGCCCCTCCACCCGAGTCTCTGCAAACCCTCCCTGGGAATAGCATATCTAGGGTACAGTTGCTCTGACCTGCACTGCTGAGCAAGCGGCAGAGCAAGGAGAGGCTGACCAGCCCCTTGTCGTGGCTTAACCCCAGTCAGCAACCAAGCACCACACAGGTGCTCGCTCACCTTCACCCTGCCCAGTGGGATGTGGAACATGATCAGAGGAAAAGATAAGAAAACTCATGGGTTGAGATAAAAACAGTTTAATCATTGAAAATAAATGAAATAAAATAATTATATAATGCTACTAATAATATGTAATGAAATGGAGAACAATTTAAAAAAAAAGACCAAATTATGAAAACACTCACCACCTGCCACTCTGTCCAGCCAGTCCCAGAGTCAGAGAGAGAGAGCCCAAGAGCCTCAAGAGCCCTGACAGCCATAACCCCTGATCAACTCCTCCCAACATATACACTGAGCATGATGTCTTACGGCATGAAATACCCCTAAGTTTAGTTTGGATTAGCTGTCCTGGCTCTGTCCCCTCCCAGCCTCTTGTAGAGAATAAGCTGGGAACAAAGGGGCAGTATCATAAACTGAAAAAGTCCTTGGTTTAATGGAAACATTGCTTGGCAACAACTGAAAACATCAGTGTTATCAACATTCTTCTCAGCACAAATCCAAACAAAGTCTCACACTAGCTATGAAGAGAATTAACTTTATCCCAATCAAAACCAGCACACCCCTCTATCTTGCCTCTCCAGGGACAGCCACTTTAAGTCCACTTTGCTATGTGACAAAGACGACAAATGGTGACTGTGTGATTTCCCTTCATTGTCTTTATCTTAAAAAATTACGATGTTAAACCTCTAATCAGCTGGGCAGCATAACAAAGCTCAGGGGCTGTGATGAAAAGGAAGAATCCATTATTCTAAAATGTGCAAAATGCAGTCTAGCTGCTTAAGATGATCAAGAACATCCAAACCCCTGTCTTCCCCTTGACTAAACAGCACTCTAAGCTCCCTTCTTTATCAGCAACTTGATGAAGAACTGGTTCACATATGTGCTGAGCACCTTTCTCCTTTCAGAAAGTGCCCCTGGACTTGAAGGGGAGCTTGCCTGAATGAACAGAGTAAGAATCCAGCTCAGTCTTATTGGACCTCTCTATTTCGTTGTGGATTTTTCTTCAGCTACAAAGCAGAATATCACCTGCACAGAATAATGGGCCTTCTTTGTGACTTTCAGCTGAAAGCTAAATTTGAACATCCATTCTGTACAAAGCAGGGAAATGAGGTGTAAAGGGACCCTACCCACTCACTCCAGGATTTCTGGTAAGGGATGTTTTATAAGACTCCAGCAGTTTAGAAAATGCTAATTACTAACTGAGCAGAGGCAGGATGGAAACGTTACTTGGGGTGAAGTTTCTTCCCTCCCTTGCTCTCCAGGACTCTATATGGTGTTCAAGACCATGAATGACATGAGATAAAAATAGAATAATCTTCCCTTACTATACACATTAATCCTTGCATGGTGCCTCCCTGACTCATCTGCTCAGCAATGTTAGATCCTGCCCTCGAGATACCCTGCATACCAATGTGTAAGTGCAAAGATAGCTGTGAGCTGTGTCATGGACCAGTGCCTATGGTCGACAATAGGTGGAGGTTACTCTTGCCATGTCCCGTATGATGGAGGGTATATGAAAGAGCAATCCTGCAAGTCCTGTGTGTGTTCCGGGCACAGTCAACAGCAGCATGGAGATGCCATAGTAACTTCAGCGGAAGTGACATAAAAAGGCAGTCTGAGTAGCGAAAGTACCCTGAGGGCCTTCTGGCTGCTCTAGGTTTAACAGGCAGAGTCTTGCCGTGAGAACTCATCACACCAAGGTAGTGACGATGTGTGAATTCAGGTGATGGGTGCCCAGGGCAGCAGGATGCAATGGCCTGTATCTAGGAAAGGTATCATCGTAAACACAAGCTGTTAGCCCTTAGCCTTTTGTGTCATGTGGAAAATAGGGTCAGCAGGAGCACAGCCACCTCCAGCACTGAGACACGCCAGGCTCCAGCATGCCTGGACACACCGGCTGTTCCTAGGGAGCCACCAGCACTTGAGCCCTGCCCTGCTACTTTTGGCAGCCTCCTGCCCCGCAGTGCCCAGAGCTGCCGAGGGAGGCCACAAAGCGGGCTTGTTTACTCCCTGTGTTACAATGACTAACATTGAACTCTGAACTCTGCAGCACCAAGGAAATAATATTTCCCATCATTTCCACACTCTTTGCTTTTGTCTCCCCTGTACAAGAGGACATGCAGTTCCAGCAGCAAAGAGCAGGGACAGTGGCTGCTGTATCGGGAGTGTGGTACGTGGTTACCATGCAATAAAAGCAACGAGCAATCTGGGATCCGCTATTCTTCTTGTGGGCCAGCAATTTTCAAGATGGCCTACTTTACCCTTGTCTGGCAAAGCAAGTCCTCCTGCAGGAAGATTTCAGCTCTAATTGACAACACTTCTGATGTCAGCAAGGTTTTAAGCTGAATGGCCTTTGGGTACACAACACCAAGTACCCCTACGCTGCTCTGAAGAGTGTTGTGGGATGGGACTGTATCAGCAGCTCTGAACCTCCAACCCCAGTTAAACACAAGGGAAAAAAAGCAAAGTTTGGCTTGCTCTCCTCTCTGTGTCTTTGGGTGTTAGATGTAATATGTCAGTCGCCAGCCCAAAAAGGAGTGACACAGATAGAGAAATCAAGTTGAAACATGACAAGCCTACCAAACACTGCATTTTGATTCTTCAATGAAATAGCCTTTCTAAGCATCATACATTGTTGAGAAAATTATTAAACTGGGCAGAATTCTGGTATCCTGTGATCTCTTGCAAGAAAGAGGCCATTCAGGTTTACTTGAGTCCTCTCTTGGAAAAATCAGTGCTTGGAAAGAAAGCTGTGCCCAGCTCCTGGAGAAGAGAGGACGGGGTTGTTGGATACAGAGACGGCATGATGCAAGGGGGACTCCCACGTCTGCTGCCTGAGAGCAGCAAGGCCCACACACATCTCACTCTACATGAGGCTACAAGCTGACCTGACAGCCAGTTGCTGCTGCAAGCCCCGCTGTGCTCCTACCTGGTTGAAGTTGTCAAGGGCTTTGTGCAGGTTTGCGTGCATCCCAGTCGGAGCCTCGTTGGTGATTTTGATGGAGTTCTCCAGGATGCCCTGGGGAATGATGTGCCTGTCAGGGGAGGGTGCTGGCTCCGCGCTAATGAAGACACGGAAATCCTGGTGGCTGCCCTTGCTGTGCTGCTCCAGCTTCTTCTCCAGAGAACTCAGCCACTTGGCCACCAGGTGGATGTTCTGTCAGGGACAAAGGGGACACGGCTTCGTCAGTCCCACCCCATTGACACCTGTGCTGAGCTGGCCACAGATCCATCACACCAATGAACAGCTATGCTCTAAAATTCAGTACTTGTCCCAGTCGTGCATGTGTGCCCCAAATATGCAGTTACATCAAGTACACCTTTAAATTAAAAATAATCAGTGTAGATCACCAGCAATGAAGCAAGCCTCTGTTGGTTGGTTGGGCTCTCAGTAAGGATACTCTCTCTCTTGTTAATGTACAGCTGACAAAATAGTTATTTTCCCAGATCTACCAAGCTGAAATGAAAATGTTTGTTCATTTTTAGCAGAATAACAATGAGGACACTCAATATCAGCTAATGGGGACAAAAAAATCACGCATGTGATTTTACAAAGACCTTTAACGTTAAATACTTATTTATTCATGCAGCTAGTTAAACCTACCTGTCAGAAGATTAAGCATTATTATGCAGAGATGGTGGAATGGATGAAGACAAGCCTTAGTTTTTCAGATAGAGGCCTATACAGTGATGTATTTTCCAGGCAAGAAAACAGCTTATGTTAATATTAGGAATGGGGCAGGTCACAGACAGCAGGGATTCATGGGATAAAACTACCCTCATTTTAAAGTTAGGTGCATAATCCAAGCTGACTGTGTTAACAGGAACTCTGGAGGGCGATTTATTCCATCCAAAGACAGGACAAGGAACTTGCTAAACTTAAATTAAAAGCAACCGCCAAAAAGATAAACTGCTTGGAGTTGGCAAGGAAATTACATAAAGGAACCACATTAGAGGCTTAGAATAAATACATATCATCTATAAAAAGAACCAGAAAGGAGCTCTTATGTTTAAATAGCAGAATAATGGAGACTGTTAGAAGTAAAATTACATTCTTCAGAAAGTGAAAATAGTGTCCAAATGAGAAAAACAGAAAACACCACAAAATCCAGGCATGGTAAGGCCCAAAAGAGTTTTAAGAAGCAGTATTCTGTAAACTATAAAAAACACTAATAAAGCTTTTTCCAGAGCCAGAAATCTACCAAAGAATCTATAAAACTAAAAGATACCAAGACAGGCAAGGCCACCATAAAACAGCTCATATTTGCAGGAACATTTACTGCAGAGTTTGGAAGGGTCTCACTGTTATAGCCTGTATTACATGGTGGTGTCACTCCGACATTGACACTGGAAACACCTCTGGCAACCACTCATCCAATCCTTCTGCTCGAAGCAGGGTCAGCTAGAGACGGTTGCTAACTGTCGGGTTTTTAGATATCTCCACAGCTAGACCCTCCACAACCTGTCTGGAGAACCTGTGCCAGTGTTCAACCACCCTCACAGTAAAATTAAAAAAAAATTAAAAAAAAAAAAATCATGTTTAAGGCAAATCTGTATTTCAATCTGTGCCCATTGCCCCTTGCTCTTTCACTGCATACCACAATGAAGAGTCTGGCTGCATCTTCTGTATTCCCGCTGCCATGAGGTATTTAAACACACTGATAAACCCTGCTGAGACATTGCTTTTTGAGGTTAAATAATCCCAGCTCTCTGAGCTTGGCTTCATATGGGGATTAGTGCTCCAATCCCTTAACCTTAATGGAAAGACCATTAAACTGAAGCAATAGATCAAGAGTTTTCAGAAAAATTCATAAATTAAACAATTCACTAGAACCAGATGGCATCCACCCTAAAGAAACTCAGACATGGAAGCGCTGCACTGCTCCTCAGTATGCACTAGGCAAACTGGCAGGGGATCTAATAAAACATGAATTATCAAATAGTATGAGTTAGAGAAAACCAGAAATATAAATTTTCCAACCCACTTTAGATAACTAATAGGTTGATATCCAAAACTGAGCTTGTCACCATAAACTCCTTTTGCAGTTGCTAGACAAGTGAGCTCCAGCAGGCAGTTCACCACACCGGCTTCAGGCATTGCCCTGGAAGGTGGAGGAGTTGTCTCCACAGGACCAATGTATCTCCATGCTTGATTTTTCACCAGTATCAGCTTTCTTTTTATCAGTATCTTTCAGTACCAGCATTACTGCAGGTACGAGGGAAGGTCTCACAGGGTCCCAGCTGGTTAAGACAAAGGAAACAAAGGGTCGGAAGCTACTGATGAAGTTTGAGCTGCTCAATACACTCAGAAACCACCTGAAAAGGCAAATGATTTGCAAACTGAAAAATTTAGTCATAAGACAAAGTAATTTCAAGTACTGGAAATACAACCTGGTGGTAAAGAATTGCAATAGTATGCCATCATTCTAAGTGACTGGCAATGATATGGCAGAACAAATTCAGTGTTGATAGATGCAAAGTAATGCACACGGAAAAGCAACCCTAGCTGTAGATATAAACAATGATGGGTTCAGAATTAGCTATTACCAGTCAGGGAAGAGATCTCGGAGTCCTTACAGTTATTTCCTCCAAATAACAGTTCAGTGTTTAACAATGTGAAAGCAATCAAATGTCAAAGAACTAAGCTGCAAACATTATTATGCCACTCCATAAATCCATGGTGGGCTGTCATCTTGAAAACAATACCCTATTCCCATTTCTCTCTCCTCAGAATGGATACACAAGGAGACACTAAATTGATATGGCCTCACCAATTTGGAGAGAGATTGTGGTGGAGGGGGTGAGTGAAGAACAAGAATGGAGGGATGAATAGAGCTGTAAGTGGAAGTACATTTTCATGCGACACATAACTAAACTGTGAATTTATTGTCTCAGAGTTTTGTGGAAGTTGAGTTTCACAGACTGAATTTGAGCTTAGATCCACAGAGAGAAACATCCCTGCACACTGCACTGTTTATACACCCTTTCCCTCCTATTCTGGTTGTGCCTTCTCACAGGCAAGGAACTGGTCTGGTAGGACTGTGGTCTGCTCCTGTACAGTGCTTTTATTGACTGATTCCATATACAACATCAAGGGAGCTCCCTCATGAGAACACAGAAACTCTCTTCTGGCTGTTCTGTTGGAGGTTTCAGGTGCATCTTGTGAGCTACTTTTGGAGAGATCCCAGCCAGGGCTGGAGGATAGGTAGAAAAGGAAAAGCTGAAGTCCTTTAGGCACAGGTTGGGACACAGCAGTGGCTGCTCAGTCACATCCAGAAACAGCTGTCTGCACATCGGTGGCTGTCTTTGTACACTGCCATGTCCTTGCCAAACCCGGGTGCAAAAATCAATGCCATCTCTCACTTTTGTAGAGGGATCCTGCTTGAGCATCGGTATGTTTACATTTGGTATCTCAGCTATACTTTTTTTTCCCTATTTATCTATGTAGTTATCATGGTGAAATATGATTTCTAGATTCATAATGGTGACAGGAATGTATGTAGATCCAAGTGTTGGCTCTGCAAGCAACGCCACACAGCCTCTACAAGCAGCTATGCTAGCAGGCACACTTAGGTCCTTCAGACAGTAACCGTCCTCTCAAATGTCACAGAACAAAAGCTCATCTGTTCTTGGTCGCACAAAACTAACTTCAGTACAAGTTGCCTTCACAACGGCTTTATGCCTCTGGATGTTTGCAAGTTTTCAAGGGTACTGGATATGAGTATGTCTGAGCACAAATGTCTGAGGCTGAATAAGTCATGCCACTGGAGAAATATGGAGAAGGTAGATCACCTTATCCTAAAACAGATGTGTACCGTACATCCGATAGATCAGCCTGGTACAAGTGACCAGTTCTCTGCTCGGCCTGGAAAAGGGGGCTGTCACGACTGGGTCAGATGAAGTTATTTCTGTCATAGGCATCTGAATTTAAAGGGGATGAGTGGTGCTTTCAGAAGCCTTCTAGTAATATGGGAGATACACTGGCTTCAGGGGTATAGGAAAATAACACAGCAAGTGTGCAACTGCAGACATATGTAACATCTTATACAAATGCGCACTTTATCTTCTCACCCTCTATGGGTCTGGGTACAAAATGTACCAAGAACTGAGAAAAAGCTTCTGTGCTTCCATCTCCTTGCCCAACACCTCTGCTTTTTAAATGTAAATACCAGCTTCTCTGCTGCTTGGTAACCTCAATACTGTCCTCTTCTGCACAAGATTTTATGGGGCTTTCTTGATGCCCTAAGTCAAATAAATTGCTAGATGACTCCTGCCAGAGTTCAAGCCTTTGCCTCTGAGATAGCAGCTGCTTCATGAAACATGACTCAAGAGAATTACTGCTTGGAAAAGCCATGGACACCTTTCATCCCCCAGTCCTGTTGCCCTCAAACTGATTCACACTGCTGTGAACAACATTTCTTATTTAAAACTGCATAAATTCAGTCTCCTTTCCTGAAAGGATGTAGGATTATGCTCATGCTACATGGATGAAATGGAATTTAGGAGGTGGGAGGAGGCAAAGAGGAGATGTCTGAGCAAAGCAGTCGTGTTCTGGAGTAGTATTGCTTTGTCTTAAACAGTAACCATGTGAAGAGCAGTAAACAGAATGCAATTATATCTGACTGCTGATGCTCCAGAGCTTGCCTGATGCGTTTAGGATTCCAAGAGACGAGGTAATCCCCATGGTCATGGAAACCAACTCACTCTAAAAACCCAAGTCCACTAATAAAGTAGGAGTGGACGAAAAACTGTAACCAAAGTGTTTCAAACAGCTACAGGGATTTAGTAATACAGGGAAAGAAAAAAACAGCAAAAGAAAAATTGTGCATTAAGCATCAGTTTAATCATAGACTGCATACCTGGCCTTAAGTATTTTCATCTTTAATTGGTATTTTCTTCCTACATTTGCTTTTGTCATGTTAGATTGTGGAAAAATAATTGCTTTTGCTTGTGTTGACATGACACGAATGAGCATTATTTGTCACTATCACTGCCTTCTAACAGCCAACTTAAGGAATATTACTAATGTAATGATAATTGACTGTACTTATATACTATAATTTTGTGATATAAGGGATGGAAAAGAGGAATATATGGAGGAAAACATGGGTTGGTATTCAAAATTCATGACTTGATCAATTAATATGTCTGCAAAAACCAGAGAGAGATGATGTGGAGGGAATTCACAGATGTGCTGGTTTTAGTCAGGAAAGAGTTAACCTTCTTCAGAGTGGCTGGTATGAAGCCATGTTCCTGGATTTACCCTGAGAAAAGTACTGATAAGGTGTCTTTTATCTAGTGCTGGGGAATCCCTGCAACAAATTCAAATGTATTTTTCCTCTATTCTCCCCCTCCACTGAAGGAACAGGGGAAGGTGTCCAGTGGCTTCATGGTATTTTGCTGGCTGGAGTTAAACCACAACAACAGGTTTGGAGGATAATTTGCAAATTAATTCTCAGCAGTCAGATTACACAACTTTACAGACCATGACTAATGACAACACATGTGTGGTCACAATAATTGAATGATATGCTGAGCTACATGTTGATCAAAGAAACAACTCTTCTTGCTTGTTTCGAAACCCACCTCCCACCAATTTTAATGGCTACATCTAGATTTTATTCAGGAGAAAAAGGGGATAATCCAGCCTGTCCACCTTCCTTTGGCTATAGGCTTCACGCACTCCCAACACTATTTCCCTAAACCTCATTGTGCATATTACACTGTTTATTACATTTTTTCTTAACCAGATTTTGAAGACTGTGAAAGAGCTGCTGTGCAAGGGTAAAAGACAACTCCTCAGCATCTCTGACAGCTCGTGTCTAGGTCTGTGCTGCAGGAAAAACAAGGCAGAAATAGAAAATGGTCTCAAATTCATTACCTTGTTTATGAATGGAGAGTGGAGGCCAAATCCTGCTAAAAAGCAAACTGTTGAACAGAAGGCAAAGAAGAAATCTGAAACATACGCCCATGCACACTGACCACAGGTGTCACAGCACTCTGCCCTGTGTTATTTCCCCACTTGGCATCATAGAGTATGTGCGACTGAGATCAGGTACTGGAGGATGAGGATCTGTGGCAAAAGGGTGCCCATGCAAGAACATGGGAGCACCAGAGGGTTTTCTTAGGGAATTCACTTCCAAGCACCTCTGTGTGTTTGTACTTCACAAGGCACAACATATATCACAGGATGTAAGTGTTGCTATGGTAACCATCAGAAATAGCACCACATATACATGAACCAGCACACACTCCACAATGAACTCCCTTTGCTGATAATAACTTCAGACCCTTCACATTTCTGAAAGTGGCTGTCTGCTTCATGCCTTATCACAAATCACCTCCCAGAGCAATAAGAATTAGTTGTTTTTACAAAGTGTCATTTTCTTGCAAGATTCTCTCAGAAAATAGCCACTGTTTTTACAGTTAACCTGAAAGCTACTGTAAAGCTTTACAGTCCAAAGACAGCATAAAACTTTAATACCTACTGCATCATGTAGGGTTATAAAAAATGACAGGGAGGGGGCACTGCAGAGAGTCTCTTCCCTTGACCATGCTAACTGTCAATGGTAGTGTGAGGTTTCATCACATGAGAAGATGACACACATGCTCAGAAATGGCTCCATCCTTCCACAGCCAACCCCACGATCATGTGAATACAGGACAAGCACAGACCCTACCACCAACACCTCTTCATATACCTCAGAGACCTATTTTTGAGCAACAGGCTTGCTGTTGCTCAGCGTGGAGAGGCGATCTCAGAGCTCTGGAAGCACTAGAGAAGTTATACCATCTCTGGCATGTGCTTTCTCCTAGCTAAGACATTACGGCAGCCAACCTACCAAAGGTTCCACACTTGGCAGGTAGTGAGGGCTGCATCACACTCTCATCTATGTGAAGTGCTTGGATTTCAGCACTAGCACCCTGAGGCTTTTTCAGACCTCACTCTTCTTGCATTTGACAAGGAAGAACACAGTTTGATCCTTTCAGAGTCAGCACTATCTGATCACTCCTTGAAGCCCTTAATCCCCACCAAGTCTCTCCACACAAGTTGGAAGACTTCAGCACATGAAAGCAAGTGCAATTCATTTGTTGTCCTTCAGCCTCACCTCCGAACATGCTGTATGCTCCTCTTATGTTTCTGGGCCCTACCAAGTTCGCCATCCTCTTACCTGGCCTGTGTCAGACTAAGTAGTTTCTTCATCTACAGTATCACTTCTTTGCTCACCAACTTAGCCACTAAGCAATTAAGAACACGGTGGCACCACCCTGCCTTTTGCTGTACTAAAAACTATGCATCTATTCCTAGCCTTTGTGGATGTGTCTCCTCCACAATTTGCAATGTGATTTCACCAATACAGGCACAGAAATAGCACTGGTCTAGCTATATAGGTACTGACAACTCTGAGTCAAGTCAGTACAAGCATCAGAGCAAGCTTTACACCTCTAGAAGCACTAGGATCTTGGCTGGGCCACCACTGACCACATACTAAAGCTGTGCTGTAGCAACTTCACTGCTCTCAGGATCTATATATACCCACATCTGCTGCAGTCTCTCCTCCACATGAGAACCTAGCCCTTTTCTGCTAGAACTTGAGCAAAAATAGACTGTTCTATGACACATGGTCAACATACAAAGAAGGCAGATGCAAGTGGAGAAAGCGAACAGAAGACAAAACCCAGAGAGAGCAAGTCTGAAACCTCTGCAGCACTTCCAGGATATCAGTAAGTGTCTGATTGTTTTTAAGACAATTTTTGCAATGAAGTACAATATATATTGCATGTTCTTTTAGCACAGACATGCTTTAATGTTGATAGTAAATGAAATGTGCCTAGGACTACCTCTAGGCTAATTTGTTCACAATTGCTCCTTTCTACACTATTAGCCTGTTTTAAGCTCCAAAATATGATGGGTAATATATGAGACGTCTATTGGGAATGATCCTTGGATTATCCTCGCTCCTTAACTGTCAGAGAGCTAGACCTCTTCATCCAAAACCAGGAGCAGAATCTTTGCTCACAATGAGACAGGACAAACAGCTGAGGTCCAGCCCCACTAATGTCTCCTGGCAATGTTTAGCTGACAAGTAAAGACATTTCCTCAGGATAATGGCAGAGAGGAAGGAAAAATTCAGGTACAAAGACTGCATGAATAGGGCATTAGAGGCTGGTAAGGCCCAGGTGAAACAGAAGATCAGTCCATGGTCAGCCAGGAGGGGGCATTCAGGGCAAGGATGATGACAGGATATTGCCTCTTCTGAAGAGGTGCATTAAAACCATTTCTGCAATGGCAACTTGGTTCTCCCTCTGGCCTCTACTTTCTTTTGATCCAATACAACAACAGAAAAACAGGCGTCACATGGATCCACTTGTATTTATACAGGATCTGACACAATTTAAGGCTTAGGAAGGCATTTGAGTTTCTCCTCATCTCTTCTCCAAGCAATCCAGTGCTTCATCCTTTGCTCAAACCCCACAGTCCAGAGCTGACATCTGGACCTCAGCTCAAATGAAGCCATTAGTGGTATGGGAAACTGCTGGGATTTGACTGGTCAGAGAGCAAATGAGCATGAACTACGGAAAATCTGGACTGACCTGGACTCCACAATGCTTTAAAGACAATGTTGGAGCTTATTTTATCAAATTTCACTTAACAAGATACAAGGATGTAAAGGCAGTTACTGATGAGCAGATGAAATGCACAGCAAAGGACATATGCTTGATTAATCTCAAGAAATGGAGTAAAATAAACTGTTTTCAAGAGGACTCCATCATATTTGTGTTTAATCCAAAATATGTCCTGAGACAGAAGTTTCCAGAGCAGCTGTACAACAAAACTGGGACTGCAGCAGTTACAAAGCTACTGAAAGCCCAACAGAAAATTAATTCCATCCCACATCAATATTTGGATTACTTGCTGGTTTGAAAGTGAATTTGCAATTGGAAAAACTTGGGAATGGCTGTTGTGACATAAGGCAGAAAGGAAAACAGTTGTCTAAAATCCAATACCTTCCTCCATCAGAGTACTTGTCCAAAACTCAAGGAGAACTGGAAGTAGAGTGCATACTTCTCCTTTTACATATATCTAGGAATTAAAAGGTACTGTAGCTGGAAGGAAAATTATTCTCTGCTGAAGCAGAGGCTTAGTGCCAAATGCTTATGTGTGCCTTGAATGGACAATATATCGCATACAGGACAATATACCTCTTTTGCTTGTAGCTAGGACTAGTTGTGAAGTGCACAGAAAAAGGATCCATTGTATTTATGATGCAATAAGAAGGGCTCTACCAATGTCTGAATCTCACACAGTTTTGCTCTAGGAGCTCAGTTATTCAATTTAGTACATTAACCTGGCTCAGTGAAGCAACAACCTATGAAAATGGAAAGATGCTCAAGAATTAAATTAACTCAAACACAAAGAAAAGTAAGTGATGTTTTGGCTAATGGTTGAAGACCATTAGCTGGATTCAGCTAAGAACATGTGCTGGATTCAGCCAGGAAACCTTTAAATCTCTTTACTGTGGCTGCTAGGAAGCTGTGTTCCTGGATACAGAGAGCAGCACTGATAAGTTCTCAGCTGGCGCTGGGGAATGCCTGCACCAGTTTCAAGGTCTTTCTCTGCTTCTGAGTGTTTCACTTGGAGAACATGTGCACGAGTTGTCATCAGACAGCAAATTCAGTGTATGAAACGGGAGCTCTACTCCACTTGCGCTGAGGAGTTGTTCAGTGGTTAGCAAAGGGAACCTAGCAACTGGTTTTTGTCTGCTCAAAATCAAATGGGAAACCTGAGTACAACTGTCCTGTGGGATACAGCCTCCAAGTAATGAGTTTGATTAACCTGGGTAAAATTATCCTGACTACCTCTTGAGATGTACTCGGTCCACTCTTTTATTATTAATACAATGAATCACAAATCCTGGGACACTTCTGTAAATTGAGTTTTCTCTGTCATTCCAGATCCTGTGCAACTGATCTACAAACACTCCTGAAACTGTTTACGAGATATTTGTCATCAAAAGCCTTGCAGGGAAACATCCTGCCAAACAAACTACCATATGGCAAATATTTGCTATGATCCACCTATGACTGAAATGACAGGAGAATCTTTTGTGGGACTCTTACCCATTGATTCCTGATGTGGTGAGTTTGGATGTTGATTTTACCAGTATATAGAGAGGTCAGAGTTTCAGCCTTATACAGTCAGTTTGTCCAACCTCGTAAAAACTGGTTTGTCCAGAGGGCGATTTGATTTAATATGCATAAGAGTTTTGTTTGACTAGTGAAGTCTTGTCGGTCAGTGCAGGGTACATGCACCTAGCACTTCAGGCTGTTCCCTTTTTCTTCTTGCATGAAGCTCCAGCCCTTGGAATGAGATGGGAACACAAAGTGAGACACAGAGGAAGGTTCTGGTAGCTTGACCTGTCTGGGTGACAAGTTCCATCACTTTGTTGACACTCCATGTGCCTAACCAAGACACAAAATGCAGAAACTGGAGTGAAAGGGTACTGCCTGCCTCAAACATCCACTGGATGTTCCCAAGTCTGTCCTGAAAGCAAAGTGCCACCAACGCACGACACCAGCTCCCAGTGAGGCCCTCACTGCCTGAGTTGCTTAGAATGTCTATGGCTATAAAAACTAAGAAAGAAAGAATTCTGATCTCTGTTTTGAATAATTTTGTCCATATTGCTTTATTCCAAACTTAGCACAAACCAGAACTAGAATATGTAAATGTACAAAGTTTTGTCACTTTTGCAACCACACCAGAGAAAGTCACAGGTGATTGACTGACACTGAGGAGACCCAACACTGGCACCTGGCAGACTGTGTCCTCTCAGTCCCCACTGTGACTGCTGAGTTTGCCCCAGGAAGTTTTCATCAAAACCTGCTAGAAGCCAGCTGAATTAAGCTTCTTTCTAAGCTCATGGGGAAGCTGTCTGCTCTGTGCCACCACAGATAGTCACACTTGGCAAGCATTGCTGGAAAACCAGTTAGCCTGACCATCAGAACTGTTCTTTCATATAAATCTAATTCCTGCAGCTCTTCTGGTTTAATCTTCACTGTCTGCTGAGACCTCTTACTGATTGCTCTGACCATCAGAGAAGATGTGAATGGATGAAATAAAAATACTTCTGGCCCACAGTACTCATCGGCTAGCACTGAAGCAACAAATATGGAAGATGACATTGCTAACAGATTTTTTCCACGTTCTAGCCATCATTGTACAAAAAAACCCTTCACTTTGCATTACTGAATGGAGTATGTCTCAAAAAAGCTGCATATTTTTTCATCATCATCTCAAAGATAGATACTAGTATTGCAGCCATCTGTATTAAAAGCTCTTGAGAAGCTCAGCATTAACTACCTTGGAGGGAGCTTGCAAAAAAAAAAAAAAGCAAAAATTACAATCAAAATATCAATGGCATTTAATTTAAGTCCAAAATCAGGCCTGCAGGCTCAGATCAGGACTCAAAGCTTCGTCTTAATCTAATCCTTATCCAAACAACTCAGTGGCAATAAGCATTTATAAAATCCACATCAAGGAAATCAGAGGGCTTCCCAAGACCAGCAATGAAAGCTGGCATCACTGACTCTGCATATTAGCAAATCCAAGCACTCACTGAATAAGAGGCTCCAGAGAGCACTTGACAAAGACAGAGCTCCCTTCGCACTCAAAAAGGCTGTGAAACATTGCAAAGTTGTGATAAGAGCTTCAAACATTTACCTGTTTTGGGATGCATAAAGGAATCGGCACCACTGCTGACAGCCTCTGCCTTTCCTAGGGTGGTGTGCACATTCTCATTGCTCATTTAAATATGGGGTAAGTTTTGAGTGGTAGTAAGAGAACCAGTCTAACAGCTCTTAAGAACAAAGCTCTTCATTTATTCATGAAGCAAATAAAAGCATGGGAAAGTGTAGCACAACCTTCCCTCAGAGGACTCCCTATGATTACACACCCTACAGAAGGCTCAAAGAACAAGAAAACCAAAACAACAGCGCCTGATAAAAGCAATAAACAGCAGCCTGAAATAGTTAGAAGGTGGCTGCTCTGGACACACAGATGAGACCTTGTCACACCTCCCACCAGATAAGAACAATAGGCTGCCCTGCCAGGGTGACATTAACAGGGCATCAGGTAACCTGTTAGTACCTCCTGGTAACACAGGAGAACAGCAGGATTGTTTCCAAAGATAGGTACCTGAAGGATGACCCAGTGACCCTCCTTCGCAGCCAGATCTAGAGCTTGTTCAGCAACTACCTCTTGACCTTGTCCAAGGGAAACATTGTGGAAATTCCTGTTGTTAAATGTATAACCAAGTTTCTTTCCTAAAAGAAAAAAAGAGCAATGTTCAGCACTTTTACCTGAAATGGCACACAGCACAGCAGAGCTCAGACAGCAGCAGCAAGGCAGAGTTCAGCCTTATCAAAAATCCTCACGGAAGAACTATCACACTTCTTATAATAGTTATCTCGCCTCTCACACACTCCTTGCTAAAGCACTGAAAACAGCAGTAGCTTCTTCCATCTACTTTTAATTACAGAGCAGCATCAACACAAAAGTATATTATTACAAAGTGCCTGTTGTTTAAAGAACATTATTCCCCTGCAACCTTGTGTAAAAACACATTTTACGTTGATAGGAAATTAAAATAATTTCCTGCAAGACATTTGGTGAGGAAACACACCCTGCAGTGCATGCTAGAACCACCAGTAATGTTAGGAACCTATTCAGTTTTGAGAAAACATCTGAAATGAAAGCTGCCTGAGCTTCCTGTGTCTCAACCATGGCCTCCCAGGTTTCTTGGAGCTAAAGGTCAGTCATCCCTCCAGACTTCTTATGGATCACACTGGTTTTTAGCAGGTGTGGAGATGCCTCTTGGTGCACCACAGTGTCTGTGGGAGAGCTCATGGTCAGTGGACTGACCAGAGCCTGTGGGAAGGGGTGCTCCAGGTGCCACTGCAGACCACCTCCTGCAGTCTCTTCTACATCCCTCTGCATGGTGCAGGGTGAGAACCCAGAAACCCATGTCATTCCCTCCTGCTCTGGAGGAAGGATGGAAGCTATTTAGTGTTTCTTCATTTAGTTTGTGATATACCTTTGGACTCCCCTGATTCTTCCGTAGTATCCCAGTGCTGCAGATCCTTTAAGTGATCATGGCTAAAGGTCTTCTGTTTAGTTTTTTGAATCTATCTGTCATCCAAAGACAGAGGACACCAGTTGCTCCTTGTCTCACAGGAGAAGCAACTGCTTGGAGCAAGACCTCTCTGCTGTGTGCTCCTCAGAAACTGAGAACCAATTTGTGCTGCCAGAGGGCAGCAGCCCGGCAAACATCCACTCTGGCTCCAAGCATCATAGCAGGATACATTTGGCTCAGTCAGGGAGTCAGTACATGTCCCTGTGTGCTGATCCCTTGGGAATGCTTACTTATCTCTGCATGCAGATTCGCCTTCATCTAGAGGGTGAACCCTTAATTTCTGATTTCTGCTAAAAGCAGGCAAGTGTTATAGTAAAACAAGGAAAAGATTTGTCTTGCAAGACTTAGGAATCAGTTCTTTGCTTAAGATTGGAAACAGAAGTAAATAAAGGTCCAAACTTCCAGTTGGTCAAGCTTTCTGCTTAGCCTTACTAAAGCAACCCCCTGGGATACAGGTCTCCCTGTATTTGAGAGTTTCCAGTTTTCTCTCTCAGCATCTTTGGTGGCTGCCAGCCTTGAGAGCTGCTAATCGTCTCCTCTGCCTTCAAGACCTACCCTGTCAAGAAGGGATAGGGCAAATTTACAGAATGCAGGGTGCTACCCCAAACCAGGTGATTAATAATAAAATTAATATTGATTGTTGTTTCCAATTCCCAGATAGGAACAGGACTGCAGAGGGACACACAGTGGGTCTGCGCTGGATGCCTCACCAAAGATGATGCCAGTCTTCCCCCTTGCTGGCTCAGAGAGGTGAGGAACAGTGCAGGCAGGCTGCCCTTAGCTGGGAGGTGAGGAAGCTTTCTGAGCCCAACAATGTTTGCTGCAGGGTCCTCTCCATGCTGCCAAGGAAAGGTCCCATCAATGGGCAGCATCTGGAAGAAGATACCTTCCATTCACAAGAATTATCTAGCCAGACTTGCACTTTAATAAAACCTAATGAAGGGCAGAGAAAATATTGAATAATGAATCCAATCCAAACCCCAGCGAGGCAGGCTTTAAGGCAGGTGCAGCTGCACTGAAGCAGTGGTTTTATTTCATTAGATTTTTTTCACTTTTACTCGTAACTTTTCTGGCTGACTAACCCCAGGTGCTCAACTACACACATCTTTACAATTCCAATTAAACCATTCATGGCTACATTTCTGTGCTTCATTTCCCATACAAGAAAATAAAACAGTGAGAGAGAGGATCACTGACGTGGCTCCAAAGGGAAGCCAGGCACATGGTAGGACCTTCCTTAGGGGGATCCCCTTCAATTCACAATGAGACCTGATGTCACTGCAGAAGGAGCATGAAACACAATGCTAAATCCAGGAACTCCCCGCAACTGAGAACCGCCATCTGCCCTGTAGCTCAGGCTGCACTGTCCTTTAACATCTCTGAAAGCTGCTTATGGGAATGTGGGCAAAGACTGACTCAAACATTATTTTGTGATGACCCAGAAGGTGCATCATAGAGAAGAAAAGAAATCTACAGGTCAGTATTCTTTCACTGCTTGCCTGGGTGATGGTTTAGATCAGTGTTACTGGTTTCTCTGTTTGGGCCACCAGCCTTGTAACAGTCTCAAAAGAAATGACTACAGTGACCTCTGACAGCCAGAAGTGACCTGATTTCCAGACTGTAAATTGCTGAAAATAGTAATTGTTCCAGAGTGGAGCTGAGACCCAGAGCAAATTCTGCACATTGTCAGCTTTACAGCACAGGCACTGGGTCCAGCAGTCAGTGCAAAACAGAAATCACTGCATTCTCAAATAAGGCACCTTAGAGAAACCCCTCTGGCTTTGAAACCAGCTGACAACACTACATCTGACCATTCACACCAAAATCAACTCAGGAAGGATGGGATTAAAAACTGGAAGCTCTGCCACTAACAGGCAGAATGTTATAGGATGCTGTTGCTTATTTTTAGCTATCTGACAGCATATTAGATATGCCTGACGTAAATTATAGGTTGTGTACAAGACCAACTCAGAAATCATTGCAGTGTGAACCACAGCGGGAATCCAAGCAATGTAGGGAAGAGACAGGTTTAATTTAAAATGTAGATGAAGATCCAAAAACCTTTAAGAAAAAAGGAAAAAAAAAAAGAAAAAAGAAACAATCACATCCTCTCACCATTATCTATTTTTAACAGATTACTATCTACAAAAAGATGGGGAAAATAAAACAGCACAAGAATGTCATGCCAAGATAATTATGCAGAATATAAAAAAGTAATGCTGTGGTATGCCTAGAGACATGATTTATTTACCTTGTTTCTCCACATCCTTCAGTGGGTCAACTCCTGGGGACAGGATAAAAAACATCGGGGTTGCAGGTCCTGATTCCTCAAAGGTTGTTGCAAAATCCAGGGATCTCCCTACCACATATTTACTGCCAAGCTTTTCTTCTACAAAATCTCTGCCAGAAACAAAAATGTTTTGCCAGTCTACTATTGTTCAGAAAAGACAGATTGCGTGCAAATAATCAATTAATTAGTTTTCCTTTTGCTGATTCAAACAAATAAGAAACTTAATGAAAAAAAAGGGGCATGGAATAATTTTAGAGAGGATCTGCAGTCTGGGCTTCAGGAGCTGTCATTCAGTAGGAACATCTGGCACTATTTACAGGGGTAAAATGACACACGACACATCAATATCTGTCAAATGAAAGGAAGTGAGAAGGGAAAACAGTGGGACCTACAAGCCCAATGCTGTATTCAGAAGTTCAATACAAGTAGAGGCTTGATTCTGACAAAGTTATCTCAGGAGAGAAGAAACAGTTAACGTACAGAAAACTGCCGGGTACTTTGTAATCCACACAGTCTTTGAGGGGAACCAGCATTCCTTTAGATTTATCACCAAAAGTCACAAAAAGTCCAGACGATTTAGAAAATTACTTTGTTTTGGAAAGATAAAAGACAAGAGCTCTAAGAATATCTAGCCTGTGTAGCTTAGCCTCTGTGTCAGTCACAAGGAAAAATAAAACTGAGTTAATAGGAAAGAATTCAGCTCTGAAGCATCTGCCTGAAGAGGATACAGTGCATGGGAACATCCAGGCTGAATTTCCACACGGTGAGCTAACCAACATCACTGCTTTAGAAGAAGAGGATACAGTCAACACTGATTCAAAGGTAGCAATGTTATATTCAAACCCCAGGAATGAGCAGTTGCTCTTCTAGTGTAGATGCATGACTCAAGCCTTTTGAAACCTCAATACTGTGGGGAAGAAAAACATCGGCCTGGTAGATGATACCAGAATAAGGCAGCCAAATTCTTTCTAAGAGAGATGAGTCTTCCTCAAGGACTAGTATAAGACATTTGGAATAGAAATACCTAAGGGACTGTAAAAGAAAAAGCTTCCACTTTGTTTGGTGCCTCTTTCAAGTAGATTCTTCCGTTCCACATCAAAATTTGCTGAAGAACAACTTTTAAAGTGTCCATCAGGTACAAGGTCACAACATTCTTGCTTTCCGTCAAGTCTCAGCTCTATGAAATAATATCTTGGAGATTCAGAAGCAGAACTAATGTGACTTGGAGACTCAGAAATGGACCACACAAGCAGGAAAGGAAGGTCTGCCCCAGAGACAGGACTGGAAGAGTGCCTACACTTGGTGTCTTTCAAATCAGGTGTTTGTAGGGTTGGTTTACAGTCTAAGCAGTAAGATTCGTCAAATGGCTAGCTCATAGCTTTTCTAAGTTATATGAAGCCACAGATGCCTAAAATCCTTTATCTGAAGAGTCCACATAAATGTTATGTGGAGCTGGCACCTCCATGGCTGGAGGTGCCAGCTACCAGAGTCCTTAGTGTTTCCATATTGTTTCAAAGGTCTATCCCTTAAGGCAGAAGTACCAGTGCTTTTGGAAGGACTTCACCATGACCAAGTTATACCTTGCTAGTAGTTTCTGGACTGATCTGACCTAACCATGAATGTGGAAGCATGGGAGCACAAGGTGCTGCAAGAAGCTCCTTGCTGATGTTCTTCAATAAGGTTGAAGGATGAACTGGGTAACCCTCTTGAGGGAATTATGATTCCTGGTTATGGACAGTAGAGCACTGCCCTCACCTACGCTGTAAGGAGTGAGTCATGGTACAAGAGATTTCTCCTGATGGCTACTTAGGCCTAGGCAATAAAAAAGACTGTGCAATTATCCCCAGGGATCTGCTATGAAGAGTGGTTGAAAAATCTAAATTGCAAGACTGTGAAATGCAAGAAGCCTGGACAGGAATGGAGGGAGGATAATATCCCTGTTATTTTAGATGACATGGAGCTTCCTAGAGCATCTTCATGGAGGTGGTATATTTGACATGGCACACAAAGGGTTTTATGCCTTTCTGAACAGCAGCTAGATGTGTGGCAGGGTTATTTTAAGGCATCTAAAATACTCCTAGTCACCTATGGGTAGGCTACTGAATTATTCCTTGACTCCTAAATGCACTCAAATACTTGTCAAGACTCTGAGAGAGACAGGAAGGTTAGGACTATACTTATAGTGATGTCCATCGATCTTCAGTAAGGTATTTAATGTTAGTGGATTTAACTGATACACAGAAGGAAGAGATCTGCAAGCTGAGAACTGGAAAACAACTTGTGGAATTCCATGACATTGTAGATAACCAAAACCTGAATAATTTGTTGAGATGCACATGATCTTGAAACACTACTAATCAAACCAGGGATGTTGAAACTGAAGTCTTCCTGGTCAAAGTATACAGCTCCCCAGTACTCTGTAGAAACCACTAGTTTTGAAGGGTCACAGATGCTGAAAGTGCTTAGGAAAATAAGGTAGCAGATTACAATTAGACTTCTCTGTGGTGGCTATGTTTGAGGAATATGATACTGTCAAGGAGGAACCAGGAAGTCTAAGGCACTAATAATTTCACATTAACTTTTGGGGTATGAGATTTCTCTAAACAGAAACTCTTCTTAAGCCTTTTGGGCCTAATTTCTGACTATCCTCTATTTCAATAAGAACTTCAGTCACAAACATCTACAATGTCTTGGGGAAGGGGCTGTGAACTGTTACTCTTTGAACGTGTTTACATTCTAGCCTACTTCTAGATAAGAAACAAAACCTTTAAATACTCCAGTGCAAACGAGTAAAAAAGCTTGGCATGCCCAGGCCCTAAAAATATTAAGCCAAGCTTTTGAACTTGGATTCCCTTACCTTTTTGTAAAAGAGAAATATGAAAGGAATTGATGATTTAACACATAATGTTCTAGTTATTTTTGAGCTATGTGAGTGCTGCCATTTTGATTGGAAGAAATTAATTAAACTTGAGTAAATAAGTTTCCCCATCTTTAAAAAGGGAAAAACAGAGGATCAGGGAACTACAGGCCAGTCAGTCTCACCTCTGTCCCTGGCAAGATTATGGAGCAGATCCTCCTGAAAACCATGCAAAGGCACATGGAGAATGAGGAGGTGATTGGTGACAGCCAACATGGCTTCACCAAGGGCAGATCGTTCCTGACTAATATGGTGGCCTTCTACGATGGGGTCACGACCTTGGTGGATAGAGGAAGGGCAACCGATGTCATCTACCTGGACTTGTGCAAAGCCATCGATACCATCCCACGACATCCTTGTCTCTAAACTGTGGAGACATGGATTTGACAGATGGACCGCTCGATGGATAAAGAACTGGCTGGATGGTTGCACTCAGAGAGTGGTGGTCAACAGTAGCCCCTCTGCTATGATGAAAGGTTGAAAGAATTGGGTTTGTTCAGCCTGGAGAAGGGCAGGCTCTGGGGAGACCTTATTGCAGCCTTCCAGTGCCTGAAGAGGGCTCAGAAGGAAGCTGGTGGGGGAACCATTTACAAGGGCCTGTAGTGATAGGACATGGGGTAACGGGTTTAAATTCAAAGTGGGGAGGTTTAGATTGGACATCAGGAAGAACTGATATGGAAGAAATGGATATCATCATGGACAGTATGGTGAAGGACTGGGACAGGTTGCCCAGAGAAGCTGTGGATGCCCCATCCCTGGATGTCTTCAAGGCCAGGCTGGATGAGGCTTTGAGCAACCTGGTCTAGTGGAAAGTGTCCCTGCCCATGGCAGGGGGGGTGGAACTGGATGATCTTCAAGGCCCCTTCCAGGCCAAACCATTCTGTGATTCTGTGAAATATGCACTTAAAAGCTCAGAAAGATAAGAGCTTATTTTACTCAAACTAAATAGCAACATGAAAAACAATCTTTTCAGCTAACAGAACACATGGATAATCTAGCTCTAAAAGAGTAACATGTAAAAGAAGATGGTTTAGAACAGTATAATTATGATAAATTATAGTATGTAATTTAATAAAACATAAATAACATTGACCATAGTGAGAATTTACTCAGTCTGTCTCCATTTTTCTGCGAACTTGAAAGCACAAACAGAAATCAGGTTCATATGCTGAGTAACACAATCTGCTCCATGCACCCATATGCATGCACATGTCAGATGGTGGAACAATATAAACTATTTGAGAGGCAGTGTCATGCAAGGCATTACAGAAATGTCAGACCATAGGCTACTAGGACAGAAAGGAAAAAACAAGTCCTAATGGAGTGAAAGACCTTTAGCTTCTCCTGGAACAAGCATATTGCTTTTGCATATCTTCATGAAGTTAGGTTTGCCTAGTTACCTTCACTACATAATTTACAACTACAACTTTCAGAACTAACATCACATAAATTTTGCATTTTACAGAAAATAAAAAAAGAAAATAAAGCCTTCATAAGACTTCACCTTACTTCTATATTTTATTCTTGTGCCTAAGAACAGTAATAAAGGAACTAGTAACTCATATCAACCTTAATGAACTCTAGAAGTTGTACTGATCTGTAAAAGACTGTAGCAGATGTGTAACACCTGTAGGATGGTGCTCATTTCTGAGCTGGCATGTCTGCTCCATGTCCGGTGCTAGTTACACTGTATCCATCACTATTGGTGATAATGGGGTTAGATCTCCCTGAGCAAGAAACTCCAGTTAAATGAAACATTTTGATCGTCTTGCAGAGTTCAGAGATGACGCATTCAGTACACCCATTTATGGGCAACCATTTTGCAGAACTCACATCCGATATAAATAAATCTAAACATACTCCTGAATTACTCCTGTTCCCTAGACAACACACATCCAAAGTTGCCTGCTAAGCAACAGCATTACAGAAATAGTGAGGAAGTGTCCCTACCTGACAGCATAGGTCATGCGGTCAGGTCGGATCGCTCTCATTATGCACAGGCGTTGCAGAGCTGATTTATTCTTCCATTCCTGGGGGAACTTCTCCTTTTCAGGACACTCAGATTCAACAAATTTCTTCCACCGTTTCGCAGACCCTTCAATATCCCGATCCAGGTTTCTGAATTCCTCCATGGATGAGAGAGCCTGGAAAAATTCAAAGAAGGTCTTCAGAAGAACAATCCTACATGCTTTTGAACCGATTTTCTACTATAACTGACTACTCATGTTTTGCTCCACCAGAAGAGTCACAGCTGGAGCCTGGGAACCACAGCCAGAAACCTACCAGGATCAGACTTTTAGGGCACTGGTTGAGATAGTCCCTTGGGAGACTGTCCTGAAGAACAAAGAGGTCCAGGAAGGCTGGTTGTCCTTCAAAAAGGAAGTCTTAAAGGCACAGGAGCAGGCTGTCCCTATGTAAGATGAACCATCGGGGAAGATGACTGTCCTGGCTTAACAGGGAGCTTTTGCTGGGACTCGGGGAAAAGAGAAGAGTTTACCACTCCTGGAGAAGGGGCAGGCAGCTCAAGAACAGTACAGGGATCTCGTAAGGTTAAGCAGGGAGAAAATTAGAAAGCCTAAAGCCCAACTTCAACTTAATCTGGCCACTGTTGTGAAAAACAACAAGAAATGTTTCTACAAATACATTGGCAGCAAAAGGAGAATCAAAGAGAATCTCTGTCCCTTATTGGATGTGAAGAGAAACATAGTGACAAAGGATGAGGAAAACGCTGAGGTACTGAATGCCGCCTTTGCCTCTGTCTTTAATAGCCAGACCAGTTGTCAGCCCCTGAGCTGGAAGACAGGAATGGAGAGCAGAATAAACCCTTCATCATCCAGGAGGAAGCAGTTAATGACCTACTCTGCCACCTGGACTCTCACAAGTCCATGGGGTCGGGCGGGATTAATCTGAGGGTACTGAGGGAGTTTGTGAAGGAGCTTGCCAAGACACTCTCCATCATTTACCAGCAGTCCTGGTTAACAGGGGAGGTCCTGGGGGTGTTGGTTGAGGGCAGCTGAATATGAGCAAGGATGTGCCCAAGTGGCCAAGAAAGCCAAGGGCATCCTGGCCTGTCTCAGGAACGGTGTGGTCAGCAGGAG
>NW_010259923.1:0-201 GCF_000690775.1 Eurypyga helias
TTGGTGGCCTTCTATGATGGGGTTAAGGTGTTGGTGGATAAGGAAGAGTGACTAACATCATCTACCTGGACTTGTGCACTGTGACTGACACTGTCCCGCACAACATCCTTTTCTCCAAAATGGAGAGACATATATTTGACGGATGGACCACTCGGTTGATAAAGAATTGACTGGATGGTGACACTAAAAGAGTTGCAGACC
>NW_010259923.1:589-981 GCF_000690775.1 Eurypyga helias
TGGGGGATGAAAAACTGAATATGAGTTGGCAATGTGTGCTCACAGCCCAGAAAGCCAATTGCCTCATGGGGTGCATCAAAAGAAATCTGGTCGAGGGAGGTGATTCTGCCCCTCTACTCCATTCTCCTGAGACCCCACCTGGAGTACTGTGTTCAGCTCTGGGGCCCCCAACAGAAGAAGGACATGAACCTGTTGAAGCGAGTCCAGACGGGAACCATGAAGATGATCACACGGCTGAACCACATCTCCTATGAAGACAGGCTGAGAGAGTTGGGATTGTTTGGCCTGGAGTAGAGAGGGCTCCAGGGAGACCTTATAGCAGCCTTCCAATACCTGAAGTGGCCTACAGAAAAGCTGGAGAGGGACTTTTTACAAGGGCCTGTAGTGACAGG
>NW_010259923.1:1162-7251 GCF_000690775.1 Eurypyga helias
GCCCATGGTAGGGGGGTAGGAAATAAATGATCTTTAAGGTCCCTTCCAACCCAAACCATTCTATGATTCTATGACTTCCACAGAGATCTATCTTCATCATTTAAGATTCTGCTCCTCTGACTTCTCTGCATATCAAAGGCCCTCATCACCTTCAAAGATCAGCTATTACTCTTTATACTCAACGGTGTTTTCCAGTGAAGCTTAATAGTTTTGTATCCACATCCCTTAGCATCCCAGGAAAATCTACAATCTAAAGGCTGACTGATTACTTAGTACATGTTGATATTATTTTATAGTCAAAAAATATTTCATTGAATAAGAAATGACTGAAAAAATAAGCCTATGTCATAGAGAATATTAATATATATTAAATTACTTATTTTTTATGTTTACAGACAGAAGTATATTCATACATAGAAAATATTTAACAGAGTAAAATTCAGAAGGACAAAAAATTTCCACATCACTGGAGTACTTACAGGATCTGCAGCTGTCAGTGGTCTGTAATCCAAACTTCCCCTGAAATCTCTTATCATACACATAATTTCATAATTTGGGTTTGTAGCATCAACATCCTAGAGAAGTAAACAACATATTTTCTAATATAATTTTTTCTTGAAATGAAGTAATGTCAGTATGTTCTAAATTTACTTGTAAAGAAAATAGACATTAATTGAAATGTTAATTTTTCTCTAGAACGCCATAAATGCCTCAACTGCAAGTTTAATGCCTTTTTCCGTTCTGATGTAGATAATTTACTGATCATAAGTAAAACAATTATGTCTTCTCTTTCATATTTTTGATTGGCATGTAATAGAAAGTACTTTTGAATTGAGGACTCATTAAAAATCTCAAGAAAGAAATTACTCCCGCCTTTTGCCAGAATCTTTACATTAAAGAAACACATCTGGACAATTACACAACAGATGGCATATACAGTCAATACTTCTTAATCTGAGATAAGGTGGTCCAACAGACAAATGGATATACTCTATTGTACAGATACAAAACACACTGTAGAGGACAGTGGAGGTGCCTCGGCTGCTCTAAGTACAACCCTGCTGGAACCGAGTTGGTTAAAGAAGGTTGATCCTACTTGCCAGTCCTGAGTTAACTCCTACAGTTAACTGGATGCACTGGAAATTTTAACATTTCTAGACCACCCCACCCCTCCCAAAAAAAAGCAGAAACAATCCCAATGACACACAATAGGCTACATCCAGGCTCATAAGATGTCCTGTCCCTAAACCTGGAACTGTCAGCATCAAATCAAGTGTACGTGTAAGAGGCCATGCATGGACCTCTTCTAAACCTCACGAAGCCTGAGCTACTGAACCTACTGTGAACTAAGCTGCTTCTCTGCAGAATCACTTATGTCATTCCTGTCACTTCTCCCTGTGACTGTCAGTTTTGACCCCCAGCTCTGGAGCTCAGACCTTAAGCAGCTTTGCATGGCTTCCCACAAATAAGCTAAAATTCCTTCTGGATCACATCTGGCTGTGGAAATAGCATAGGCACTTTCAGAAAGAACTGCATTGGAGTTAATAAGCTGAAATGGAGCCAGCTCATGTCTCTACACCTATGATACAGCTGACCCACACCTCAGACAAAACTGTGCCCTGGTAATCAGGAGTTGATAGTACCTTTAAGTTGTTCACCCTAACTACAGTGAACTAAAAACTATTTACAAAACATCCATACAAAATGTATGCATGCTGCAACATTTCCTTCTAATGTTCAGAAAGGGGTATTGCTTATTATGGAAAAAATATTTGCCTGATATTCTCCAAATCCTGTTTAAAGGTCTTGCCCACCAGAAGCCCATGTTTGGCTAATTACTGCTGCATTTCACAACAACAACAGAAAACAGAAAGCAACACAAAGCATAGATACATACAAGTCACCAAGAAAACCACAACTTTCTCATGCAGAAGTTTAATACTCGGATGCAAAGGCAGTTATCACAGAAGTGATAAAAAGAAATTTTTTGGTGTAGTACCACATCAAAGAATTATAATATATAAACCAAAGTATTTACTTCTCACTTGTAAAGCCATAGTAATGTTTTGCATTTGTTTAAGCGGATGGAAATTAGAGAACATGATTTCAACATATGTGATTATAGATCAATTTAGAAACAGCATTAAACCATGAAGTAAATTGCCAGAATTATTTACTTGGTGGTGATACTCTCATGTCAGTAGCAGATTGGTAGTATCTCTTTAGAGACTAACACATAGACAGAGGCCTGACAACAAGATTATGCTACTAGTTTTGCTAAAGCTTTTACACTATTGTGACAGAAAGTAATTTAATATTGAGATTTTCTCAAAGGATTAACAAATTCATTTCTTTCACACAAGTTTCTAAGAACTTGGTGCCAAGCTGTTTGTATGATGCAAAACTAAATTATAAATGCATAGACAAGTGTGAAGGAAAAAAAAATGACTGTTCAAACTTGAGCCTCAAATAGATCTCCTATGAAACATCAAAGATCATAAAGAAAAATTTATCATAATGTTGTAATAACTCCTGTAGAATAACAGCCCCATCTAAAGCCAAATATTTTATTATTTTCATCAATATATTTTCCCTAATTGCTATCATCAGTACTTGATTTTTAAATAATACACAGAAAGATAAGCAATTCTAAGCAACTATTTCTGTAGGAAGAAAAAGAAGGGGGGAAACTGTCTAAAGAAACAGTTATTAAAGCAATACAACCATGCACAAAAATATTTATCAAAACTGTATACAGGATGAAAACATTTAATTCCAAGATTATTACATTTCCTAAAAATTATTGAAGACTGAAAAAAGCACAATAATTTTGCAAACATCATCTCTTCCTGACATGCATTTTCCATCTGAGCTAAAAATACTAACCTGGGCTCTTTTTTCTCGAAGTTCCTGCTGCTGTAACCTTCTTTTTTCACGCTTCTCTTGCAATTTTTCAACCTCTTTTACACAATTAGATTTTCTACGAGCTTAAAAAAATTATATAATTTTAAAATATTTTGTATTGCATGTAGTATTTATACTATAACATTTTAATTCTACTAATTTATTAATAAGTAAATGCATTTATTTTTATCAACTATCTTTTCAAGCAAATCAGTATTAGTACAGAATAATTACATCAATTTAATTACTAAAATGTATAGAAAAATGAAATTGGAAAAAATCATGGGAATGATTACACAATTACACAACCAAAAATATAAGGACAATGACCCTCAAAAAATATTTGGTTACGTGATATCTAATACATGTGGTTTGAATTAAAAAATACATTGTTTTAATTAAAAGAAAGCCCAGGCAAATTAAAAAAACCCACAGTCATCATTAAAAAAAAAAATCAAATTCCAAATACTAGAACAACTATGACAAAAATTAACGTTTGTTTAGCCACAGCACTCTGAAAAAGCATCTTGAGGAAGCCTACAGGCAACTGCATATATAGACCATTTGAAATTTATGGACAACAACATAATCCAAGAGAATGTACATGTAATGCTCAGAATGAATGAAACCTTGATACATGGTTTACATACAAGGGGGTCCAAATTCCTTTTTTGCAGCTTGAACTGGAGATATATCTGAAACACTACCATTCTGTTGTGAGGAGGAAGACTGTTCAGGAATCTGAGTGGGCCGCATGCGTGCAGAACCAACCACTGCAGAAGAACAGCACAAAGCTCATCTAGATATACAAGATACATTTCTATCCGATTCTGAAATACTTTATTATGACAAGATAAAATGAGGCCCCTTTCAAGACACAATTTATTGAGAGCGGGGGGAGCCATACATGTAGAAAGTTTATTAGTAAAGACATTCGGTATGCAGCATTTTTGTCCTAGTGTTATACACCAACACAACATAATTATTAAGTAGCAATGCTACATGTGCATATTTTTAAATACTCCACTATAGAATTAGTAGAACTTATTATGTGCAGAGACTGAAGTATGTACATGGAATATGCAGTTTTGAAGTTGAAAGTGTTGAAATTTTATTTATATTGTAATTATACCCAAAAACACAGTAAGAAAAAAGGGCCCACTGTTTCACATTCTCTAGATGTTACAAAATCTTCCCACTCCACTGAAACTACAATCTGTGGATGAGTAGAGTGATACAAATGAAAGGCAGCAAAGTGCAGGTCAATTTGACTGGAAGAAAAAAACCTTTTTGAGACTATACTAATGGGGATACGGACACAATCAATATGTCTACCTAAAATAAATGATTTGATATGTGATAAGGATGCCAATTTCTGAAGATGCAAAGTGATGTCTGTTACTAGTGAATGCAGTGGGAGTGGCAAGCATGTGAGCCTCTTTGGTAGAGATTAATGTTTTAAGTTGTTTTTCAAAGAGTTGCTTCAAGCAGCTCTGCTTCATCTGGCCAGTTTCCTGTACATGTTCCTAACAAGATCTGTCAGAAGAGTATGAAAGTGAAGGTAACAGCTCTGATTAGTAGCCTAGAGTTGATATTCCAAATGAAGACCAGGACACTGTGCAACATGGAGATCACTATGGAAACAGGTATCAAATTGCATAGACAAGACAAATCCCCAGATCATTCCAAATATGATAGATCTATTTTATAACATGAATTAACTAAACAAGACAGTGTGCTGAGAAAAATTTAATTACAAGGCCAAAGAATAAATACTTAGGCCGACTGTGAATAGTAAGATGCATAGGACCTATTAAAATACAAACTAGAGGGTTATTCCATACCAAACAGATCATTTACTACAAATGACAATGTGTATGGATGTGAGCAGAGCCCATCAATAAGATATCTCAAATTTCAACCATATTAGTTTGAAAAAAATTCTCCACTCCTCATGAGATTTAACACCCCCAGAGGCAAATGGAAGAAGGGAGAAAGTGATCTAAATCATCCACTAGAAGAATGAACACTTGCAAAAATATGCAAGCCCACTTATTTTTCAAGTTGAAACAGATGGAATGGAATCTAGTCTGAATTAATGACACTAGATTTATGTTTGGAAGAAGAATCATCACCATCATCAGTACAAGTTACCTTTAATGCAGGAGAGGAAATTAAAACAGTTAAGTAATAACTATTCTTTCTCATGTTATGAGATGCATTACATCTGTATTCATCCAATACACATTTTTCACCTATCCTCTTGTGATATTTCAGCATTTTTGTAATTTTTTTGCTATTAACCATACAGTGAGAAGTAACCCGTAGAGTTAAAGCACTCTTTGAATGAATGTTTACACACAGAATTAGAAAACTAAGCTAAAAAATTGAAAGCGTAAGAAATTTAAGTGCACTACTTGAAACACTCAAGCTGAAGCAATCTGAGAATGCTTTAACTTGGAAAAGTCCACACATGATTTAATGTAGCATAATTAATTAACTTCAAATTTTTGCACGTTCAGTTCATTCAGTCTAACTTTCCTAATGCTATATTGCTTAAACTTGCATATAAATACTATTAATAAAGTATGCATTCCTATACATAGAAGTAATTCTAGGAATGATGTACTGTGTATTTTACATGTCACATGCATACATACCAAATTAGAAATGTAGAACTATTAAGGAATGTTAGATGAGCAGGAGTTTCAAATGTTCCCATATTTTTTACTTCCTTGAAATGGAAAGAGATAACATTTACCTCTGTTCTCTCTGGCAGGAGTGTCATTTTTAATAGGTGCCACAATTCGTCGACTCTATAAAGAAACCTCTGTTATTTTATCACGTTATTATTGAAAATGTAAATGGCAGCCCCGCCTCTGCTTCTTTCCAGTGAATAAAAATAACACATCAGCAAAACAGAGGTAGATTGCTACCAAATCCTTCCCTGAAAAAGACTACGGTGAAGACTGCTTGAACTATATGTACTGTTTCAAAACAACCTCCAAAACATTTTCTATATTTTTCCTTGAGATATATTTAGTTTTATAAATATTAGGCCCCAACTCCCTCTCTGCCAAACCTATCCTTAGAAAATTTTTAGAAATCCCTATTCACCACAGGAAAAAGAAGGAACACCTTCTGTCCTAGTCCCAGGCACCGATGAGCTGCTCTCCTAGGGCAGT
>NW_010259924.1:0-5481 GCF_000690775.1 Eurypyga helias
CAGCATGCCCTGGCAGCCAGGAGGGTGACCCGCGTCCTGGGGCGCGTCACACCACATGACCAGCCAGCCAAAAGAAGGGTTTATCCCTCTTTCCAGCATTGCTGTGGCCTCACCTTCAGGATAGATGTGTTAGCTGTATCACTCTTGCAACAAAGGTGATTTTTTTTTTCTTTTGTTTTTTTGTATTACTTTTCTTCAGCAAAAGGTAATGAAATACCTGAACAATACAGTTCCCTGCTTGCTGTGGGTTTCCAGTCTGAGGCATCTCCCTGCTTTGAGGTCCACTGCAGATGCCATCCCCTGCATCCCTGTACATGTGATCAGTTTGATAATATACACTGCTATGTGGCCTCAGTCTTTAAGGAGTTATAGCACAAACCAAAGCAACACGCTCTTTTATATGCCAGAGAGAACTTGGAAGAGCACAATTTAAAGAGAAAGTTATATGGATGTAAAAGCACAACCTTTCCTGATTGTCCTCTCCCTGCTCAAGTTACTTGTTTATCACAGAATCACAGAATGGTTTGGGTTGGAAGGGAAAGACCATCTAGTTCCAACCCCCCTGCCATGGGCAGGGACACCTTCCACTAGACCAGGTTGCTCAGAGCCCCATCCAGCCTGGCCATGAATGTTTCCCAGGATGGGGTTTCTACCGCCTCTCCGGGCAAACCTGTTCACCACCCTCATTGTAAAAAACTTCTTCCTAAGAAGAATGTCCTTTATGTAAAGGTTGTTTTGATAGCAACAACGGTAGATGGAAATTATGGGGAGCAGATACATGACTTAATTAGACAACTACTTCTTTCTTAGAAGTAAAATGTTAAATGACATTTGCATGTAAATTAAAAAAAAATTGTATGTTTTTCCCCTCTTAATTTTGGTTGTATATATGTATACTGTGTAATTCTGTTCCATTTCTTTCTCTGATTATGTAGCTGGGTTTAAGTTGCAAAAGCACACACAGTAATTTGTATAGAATCCTAGAGTATCTCGGGTTGTAAGGCACCATAAGGATCATCGAGTCCAGCTCCCTGCTTCTCACAGGACAACCTAAGGTCACACACCAGTTTGGCCACTGCTGAGGCTGTCTGTCCGGGTCCCCTCGATGCCAGTGGGCTGGGGGTGGGCCAGAGGCTGAGAGGGGGTACAGCTGACCCAAACTGGCCAAAGGGGTATCCCATACCATCTGGCGTTGTGCTCAGCAATAAGAGCTGGAGGAGGGGGCCGTTCATGGTGAAGGTATTTGTCTTCCAAAGCAACCTTTGTGTGTGCTGAGGCCCTGTTTCCCAGGAATTAGTTGGGCATTGCCTCCTGATGTGAAGTAGAGCATAAATCTCCTTTTTTGCTTTGTTTCTGTGCATGGCCTCCGTTTTTCTCATTAAACTGCCTTTATCTCAGCCCACGAGCTTGCCCATCTTTCTTTCCCCTGGTATGTTGAGGAGGGGGAGTGGGAGAGAAACTGTGTGGGAGGTCTGGCAGCCAGCCGACGTCAACCCACTACATCTTGCTAATTTTTTTTTAAATGTTACTAGTCTCTTTTTCAGTCGGTGCTGTGGGGTTACTTAATTTGGGCAGTTTGTGCAGTGGTGACTGTGTTCTCGTTCTGCGGTTCTGTAGAAATCCGTAACTGCTGTGACAGGGGCAGCAGTAAGAGCAGAGCAGTAAAGTAACCTGTAGTGGCTTAATAATAATATTGTCAGAGCAACTCCGTGGCCAGCGGTCACTGAGACTTGATGTCACACCAGCATCTAAAACCAGCACATAGCTTTTCTTAGAAACGTGTAGAATGAGGTCTCTTAGTATACTCTGGGTACATAAAGTGCTTGGCTTTTAACAGGTTCTTGTCTAAGGTGGTTAATCCCTCCGAAACGCTAATGCAGACTTACCCCTCTCTCTCTTTCTCTCTCAGGATGTGTACAAAGCTGCTTTCTTTTATTTTGAAGGCATCTTTTATAATGATAAAAGATACCCGGAATGCAGAGATCTGAGCAGGTACAGTATTTGTAACACTGACTGAGGAAAACGTTGACAGGAAACTTACTTTGCTGTGATTGTGATTTGTGGTGTTTTTGAGGCCGGAACGCCTAGTGTGTATGAAGCTAAAATGGACTTTACTGGGTTTTTTTTTAATGTTGAATTAATTTTTACATAGAAGTTTAACTTTTCTCGCCTGCTTACGCCTTCCACTCACTTCCCTTCTGAAAAGGGGATGAATGGATTTTTCTCCCCGCAAATCCTGTTTTGCTCTGTTGGGATGGGACTGCTGTGCCAGGCAGTGCCCTCCCGAGCCGTGATGAGCACCAAAAGACTTGCCCGTGTGGTAGAGGATGGGCCAGAAGGACAACAGGCTCAGCGGTCTTGGAAGTCAGTGGTTGTCCTCCGCCCTGAAAATGTGCTGGATGCCTTCATGGAGAAGTTGGCGAGGGGACTGCGTGACTGCTGGGAGAAGAGAGCTGGGATGAGGTTGCCAAGGGTCCCAGTTCTCTCTTCTGCGGAACTGCAGCTCACACTGGTTGAGCACAACTCATACCCGTTTAAACTATTAAAAGCTTTTTAATACTTCAGAGCAAAGTTACTGGCCAAGGGAGCAGAAATGACTGGCTGGTAACTTGGAGTTATTGGAGGGCTCGAGAAGTGTTGTGCTGCCAACAGCCTGACTTCAGCGGGTGCCGTCAGGAGCGTGCACTCTGACCAGAACTCCTCGGGAAACCGCCTGGTGGCATTTAAAGGCGGGTGTTCCACAAGAACGGTGCACAGTTCTGCGGAGTGGTGGTACTGCTGTGAAGTGACCTTAAATTACTACACAGCGTTGTGAGCTGTTCTGATTTCCGTCTTTTTAAGTAAAGAGTTTAGTGTGTCCCCCAAGGCCTTCCTTTTCTGCCCATTCACAGGTTCTAGCATTGCCGTGCTGATGGCCTTTCTGTTTTCAGAACAATTATTGAGTGGTCAGAATCTCACGACAGAGGCTATGGAAATCTTCAGTCTGTTAAGATGGAGGACTACACGTTTAACGATTTGTCCCTCAAGATTGGCTTTCCGTACCTTTTCTGCCACCAAGGGGACTGCGAGCATATCCTCATCGTCACAGACATAAGGTAAACCACTGCTCTCCGGGAGTCCCTAGGCAGCTGAAAGCAAGCCTGCTGTGGACAAACTCCAGGCATAAAATGCTGAATATCTGTTAGACTAACTTTTAAGATGATTCTGCCGCTTGATGGAAGGTTTTGTTCCACACAGAGGTGACTACCTCTGCAGGGAAGAGAGCATCTCCCTTGCTTTACTGCTTGTTAATGTGTCTGCAGACAAGGACTGCTTTCTAACTAGCCTGGCGCCACGGAGGTGAGCCCCCACCCCGAAAAGCTCTTTCTGCGCGGAGCCAGCCGGTGGCAGATTTGCACACCGACCCTGGCACAACCGTTAATGGCTTTGGCTGGAGTCAGCTGGACTTGTCAGCTCAGACTTGGAGCCAAGGGTCAGGGGCTGGAAAGCGAGGAGTGGAAACAGAGGGCTGCAGGGAACAGAGGAGTGGAAGGAGAGGGCTGTGGCGAATAGGTGAGGGAGAGAAGGACGAGGTGAGTGTGGCTGTGAAGCAACATCAGCAGCAGAACTGCCGAGCAGACTCCGCTCCATGTAGTGCAGTGGATGGGTGGAGAGAGCGCACCACTTTCTGCAGCGGGTGACGTGGCCTTTCCGGTTCCCAGAAGCCTGGTGTACCTAAGCACCGTTAATAAACGGTGTCATAGAATGGTTTGGGTTGGAAGGGACCTTAAAGATCCAAGTGTCTCCCAAGAGGACTGCAGCCCAAAGAAGGGTGTCAGGATTACGCGCCTCTAAATACTCACCTGATGATGTTTTCACCTGTTAGTCTGCATGGGAGGTAAAAGCTTTGAAAAGACCCTGTAATGTCAATGACAGGAATACTTCTGGATTACTTCACAAACGGCATTTGCTCCTGCCCAGAAAGTCCACGGATGGTGCAACTAGCCGCCCGTGTCCAGGTCCTCACCTGTGTTAAGCAGTGTGAAGCAGAGGTCAGGTCGTAGTTTACACAGGAATTTAAGTCTCGTGCCTCATCTTCGATGTCCATGCTTCCGCTCAGGTAAACTCCAACGTGGCTGAGTCCTTTTTGTATTTATGGATGTGTTTGATTTCCTTCAAGGCTCATTCACCATGATGACTGCCTGAACAGGAGCCTCTACCCCCTGCGAATCAAGAAGCACTGGTTATGTACCAGAAAGTGTTCTGTGTGTAAAATGTACACAGCCAGGTACGCTACCATCTCCGTCCTTTTCAGCTGTCTTTTTAAATGTCTGTCTGGGTGCTGCTAATAACTTAGAAATAGCAATAATAATCAAAGCTCTGTATGTATTTGGTAAGATGTGAACAGTCCTCGTGCAGGTATCCTGAGATCCTGCTCTTCAGGCAGTGTTCCTCTCCCTGTCCAGGAAGGGGCCTCCTGCAGCTAGCATTCCTGTGCAGATGATGATTTGGGATGATCAGAAGAACTGAAATGGGGAAGACGTTAATTATTTGGCTCAAGTTCTTTTGCACACCTAGAGCTCAGCTCTCGATCAGTTACTTTTGGGGCAGAATGCCGCATTTCTCCCCTGTGGCAAGATCAGTGATTCAGATTCGTTTGCCAAAAGTCGCACAGGGCTTTAGTTAAATCTGGCATCCAAGCGGAGGGCAGTACGGATCGGTCCAACTTTACTGCAGTAAAATCTGGAGATTGTTAAAAGGCACGTAGCTTTTCCCACAGGCAAACTCCCACCTGAAAGCTGTGCCGTGCAGCTGTGCCTGGGGGAACTTCTTGTGCTGCACGGATTTCCGGCAGTTAAGAGAGGAGGTGAACCTGGGGCTCTTCTACACCCTTCGGTGGTCCCGGGCGTGAGAGCCTCTCGGCAGACGGGGTAGCTCATTCTCTCCGGGAGTTCTGCAGGCTCCGTGCCTTTGCCGGCCCGGACGGTGCGCTCACAGAAACACCCACTGCCCGTTTCCCCCCGGGGCAGCTTATGCGCTCAGCCCCGGTTTGGCACAGCAGCTGTGTCCTCGTTATCTCGCCAGTTTGGCCTTAGACTTCCCAGGAATCAGGCAAAGAGCCAATTCCCCTCGTGATGGGAGCCCGTGGCGGTGCTCCTGGCAGGGCCCCGAGGATGCCCTGGCAGTGGCTGTAATCTGCGAGGCGTGGGGCCAGAAGGGGGGGTGGAGCCAAAGGGTCAGTGTGGGGGAAAGATGGGGTGGGGAGGGCATTACCAGAGGTGATGTAAATGCATTAAATTAAAACCAGGATTAAGCACTAAGCTGAAGTGGGGAGATGCTAAACCGTGGGTAGCAGAGCTGCTTTGGCTGGCTGTCCTGCGTGTCCTAATCTGTGCTGGGAGCGTCTTTAATCACTGGAGGCCTTGAGCTCCCCTGGCCTCTGGGTGCTGCCACAAACTGATTGCTGGGCGACACGGCAGGCCCTCCTCGGACCGGCAGGGG
>NW_010259924.1:5511-6130 GCF_000690775.1 Eurypyga helias
TCACCCAGGCTTTCCGACCTGTAGATGGATTTGGGTGTTACTCAGCGTCGTTTGGGCCCGTCGCGTCTCCGCTCTGTGTCGCGGTTTCTTACCTTAAGGGAAGATGGATTTACCTTTCACGACTTGAACGGCTGTAGGGTGGGCAGAAGATTCCTGTTATTCTGGGGGGCTCTGCTTGGGTTTGGGTCTTTTTTGGTTGTGCGCTGTAGCAGCTACGGGGGTTTGAGGAGTTCCTCCGACAGCGCTGCTGCAGCAGCCAGGGCCGACGCCAAACGGGTGCGGAGTTTGGGAAAGAGCTGTGTGCCTGGGGCGGGAGGCAGGAGCTGCTGGTACCGCCTGGTCAGCACGGCGTTGCGGCTGGGGTTTTTTGTTCCATCCCTGACTAAAGCGTTGAGAGGTTTGTCGTGGATGTGTCGGATTCTCACGGGAAACACCTGTGTTTTCTGACCTGCAGGTGGGTGACCAACAAAGACAGTCTGGCGCCAGAGGATCCTTGTTTCTTCTGTGAAGTTTGCTTTCGGATGCTCCATTATGATGCAGAAGGCAATAAACTGGGGGAGTTTCTGGCGTATCCCTATGTCGATCCTGGGATTTTCAACTGAAGCTGGCATGAGGCAGC
>NW_010259924.1:6219-6578 GCF_000690775.1 Eurypyga helias
TGCCGTGCGTGTTACACCACCAAACAGCTCGAGCTGTGAGCTGCAGCTGGGTTCGGGCTAGGCTTGTAATCCTCTCCCCTGAGGTGGCAGGAGCCACTCTGCACTGGGAGTCTTTTGCTGTGCTTTTATCACCAGGTATGATTTTAAAAGGTAATTTGGCCTGCAAAAACAGGCTCAGACATCTACTCCATTTTAGTCAGTGAAGTGTTGTTAATATACTCGGACGACAGCGCAGCAGCTGGGAGATGGCGGCCTCTCAAAAGGCAGATGTTGGAAGGGAGAACACCTTGCAGAAGTGGCTGCGATGCTGGCAGGTTCTGTGCACCCACGGGTCTGTTCAGCTGAAAGGGAAAGGCTCA
>NW_010259924.1:6859-8262 GCF_000690775.1 Eurypyga helias
GATGAGGCTTTGAGCAACCTGGTCTAGTGGAAGGTGTCCCTGCCCATGGCAGGGGGGTTGGAACCAGATGGTCTTTAAGCTCCTTTCCAACCCAAACGGTTCCATGGTTCTATGGCTGTATCTAAGCTGCTGCCACCCTCATGCTGCATTTCACCGGTCACCGCCTGCTTTCCAAACAGCTCTGTTAACCGCTCACCGCATGGGCAGCTTTGACCGCTCACGGGGTTCGCCGTGCCCTTGTTTTATTAGCATCATCCCATCTTCTCAACGTGCTGTCGGTGACCGATTTGCATGTGCTGGTCTGATGTGAAGCTGAAACTGTGCCTGCCCAGACCATACTTACCTACACTGCCTCGCTCTTTGAACTCCTCTGGAATTCGGAGGGTTTCAGCGGAGATCTTCACCGCCTAGGGAAGCTGGCAGCGCTGCCTGCTCTTCTGGAGGCTGCAGCCAATTCTCAGAAGAAGTGGGGTTGTGGCTGGCGTGACGGCAGGCAGCTCCCACACCTGCTCACAGAAACGCGTCTGATGTGTCGGCGAATCCTGCTCGGGTCCACGGATTCCGCGAGTGCTCACCTGGTTATCCGAGATGGCTTTAAGCAAGCGTCTGCAGCGTTGGCAGGATTCTCTCTGTCACTCGCCTATCTGTCCACTTCCTGGCAGTGTTTTAGGTCACAAGCAAGTAAATCCGTGCTTTTTTTAGGACAAACCCCAGGTTATTTTGGGGAGGGGTGGCCCTTCTGAGCCAGCCAGCTGTTGGGCTGCGTGTTTGGAAAAGAGAGCAGCGGCCGGAGCACTTGCAGGAGCAGGCGGTGGCAGTTCTGTCACCCTCCACGGACGTGCGGAGGAGGCAGTGCCCCGCCCGCCACTCCTGTCACTGGGTGGCCCGGAACACCCCCACCACACACCTCTGCTCCTGCCGCTCTGTCAGCATTCGCCTCCTCCCAGGTGCTGCTCTTCACCTTCCCCCAGAGTCCTCGGCTGTCCCCTGGTAGTGGCTTCCCACTCCCAGGCGGTACGGGGACTGCAATCACGTGGGCGGATGGCCTAACTCCTGAAGATGACGTTGGCTTGTGCAATGGCTTCTCATGCCAAATTCCGCGGCGGCAGTCCGCAGGCGTTCGGTGTCTGCATTCCGTTCTTTTCTCTCCTCAGCGGCAGGGAGAAGTGAGTAGCCAAAACGAGACTTTATTCTCTCATTAAGCTAATTCTGCCTCGGCAGGCTGTCTTTCACCCAAACCATTCACCTTGTTTCCAGCAAAAAGTTACAGTCCAACATGTTCCAAAATCACAGTCCCTGCGGATTAGGAAGTTTTGCTAGGGCCGGTCCCGCGCTCCCAGTGAGGCCGAGATGCCGGGCACAACCTGGCTGCGCGGGAGTTGAGAGCATCCTCTGCCTAGAGA
>NW_010259924.1:8548-26023 GCF_000690775.1 Eurypyga helias
GCGTTTCCATGATCCCAGCTGCCAAGCAGGTTTGTTACTTCATGATGAAAAATGAGAAATAGTGTTTTAAAGGTCCCTCGTCTGTGTGTTGGGGGTCTGTGTCTGGAGTTTTCCCGTTTACTACACACCAGTACGACGGGCCACCTTCGCTTACCAGCCCTTGTTTTGTGCGGTGGGTGTTGGGAGCGGGGCCGTGTGGATGGCTCCTGTCTGGAAACCCCCCTGGCTCCGAGTCAGACCTGCTGCTGCCAGTCAGCGCCTCTGCGGTGAGCACACGTAAGGGGGGAACAAAAAGAACTGGAAGCGGGAACGCAGGGTGGAGGGAGAAGCAGAAGGAGCAAGGGGTGGGACGTGAGAGAGACAACCAGGCAGACTCCCAGGTCAGTGCAGAAAGGCGGGAGAGGTAGCAGGAGCAGAGGTTCCACTGAACCCACACTTAGTAATGAACTGCAGCCCATGGCAAGGACTCATGTTGAAGTTCATGAAGGCCTCTCTCCTGTGGGAGGGACCCCACGCTGGAGAGGGGCAGAGTGTGAGGATCCCTCCCCTGAGGCGGAAGGAGCAGCAGAGACAATGTGTGATGGGCTGACCACAACCCCCATTCCCTGTCCCCCTGCGCTGCTTGAGAGGAGGAGGTAGAGAAATGGGGAGCAGAGCTGAGCCTGGGAAGAAGAGAGGGGTAGCGGGAAGGTGTTCTTAAGATCTGGTTTTGACACTCATTACCCTGTTCTGATTTGATTGGTAACAACTAAATTGATTTTCCTTCCCCAAGTGGTGTCTGTTTTGCCCGTGACCATAACAGGTGAGTGATCCCCCTGGCCTCGTCTCAACACATCAGCCTTTCCTTGTGTTTTCTTCCCCCCATCCCATGGCAGGGAGGAGTGAGCGAGAGGCTGCCTGATGCCAAGTTACAGTCTGTGCCTAAACCAGGACATGGCTTTATGCCTACGTTTCCCAAACAATAACCAGACACAACCATAGTGAAGTGGTGTTGTCAGGCTAAATGCAACATAAACTGTGAGTCACTCTATAGTGACGGAGGCTATTGAAAGTAGAATTTAGTCCTTATTTCAAAGGTTCAATTTTCACTTTAGTCAGTTAATCCAGAATCACTGTAACTACCTCCAATCACTACAATATCCAACATGAAACCAGAGTAACTTAGTGGAGAGAAGATTCAAGATGCCAGGAGTAGTGTGTGTACCTACACACACACAGATGGACCATTAACATGCATTTACATGAAAGAAAGCATTATCTTTAAGGACCTTCACAATGCAACCAACATATATACTGAGCCTTGCAAGAATATGCACCTGAATTATTAAGAGTATCTTTCTACTGGTTTTTAATAGCATTAACTTCGGCATACAGGTCACTGACTGTGCAACAGGCTCAGGAATGACCCAGAATGGCAGCAGGAGGTGAATGTGATGTAGATTCACCTAAGAACTGAAAGCTTCAATGCAGCCTCTCCATTCCCCAGTGCCAGGATTTTAAGGTACAGAGAGGATAAAAGTACAGTAGCTGGTGTGCTTTAGGTAGCAGCGTGGATTGGTGTAACAGTGGCTGGGCATCTGTTACTCTTTAATTTGAAAGAGGTGGAGGGGGGAGCAGGGATAATAAAAAGTTCCTGGGTGAGTTTACAGCCGCTAAATATTGTAGGCATTGTTCAGACCTGTTAAAAGTAGGTATAAAAATCCAAAGGTGTAGCAATGCTACATTTTCACCAGAAAATGCTTCTGGAACAGTACTGTTAGGCATTTCAGAAGTCATCCACTGTGATTCTCCCTTTGCAACATATTGCTAAAAAGTTGACATAATGACACTCTGTGTACTACACTGTTTTGCAGGGAAAGAAACATAAATTTTTCCTGACTAAGGATTTCCTCAGAAACTCCCCCAAGAAAGACAGAATGAAAACAGAAGGAAAGGAAAGGAAAAGAGTCCAATGACAGTGAGAGGAACACTAAAATCAGCAGATACAGGCTCCATTTCAAACATTCAAATTTGAATATCAAATACAATCTCTTCTTTCCACTGTCAAACAGTTTTAATTCTGTGTTATAAATACCCAATACTTAATTTTGGAATAAGATTTAATTGAAAGTTAATGACACTGACATTGGGAGTACGATCTAAAACCGTACAGTAGTTGGTCTCAAGACATAATGGCACATCAAAATAATCATTCAAAGTTAATGATTTGATGAGAAATGGACATCCACTCTTCTATTGCTGTATGTTGACTCAGGACAAGAAAAGATACCAAGCAGCAGAAAACAAGTAAGTCCTGCAAGTGTTCCAGAAATTTTTAATGGAAAGTCTTCTCTGCCATTAAGTTTTACTTACTGTTTCTAGGTTATAAAGTGAAGAAGATAAAATCTGTCCACATAAATCAACACTATTGCTCAGTGCAGGATTGTACCACACTACAGTTTTAGGCTGTGGGTGGTTTTTTTCTTCTCTTTCTTTTTCAGAGCACATATTATATGCTCTGTAAACAGTTCTTAGAAAAATCTGTCACTTCTCTTCTTTACTACTTCAGGAATACCAATAATTTTTTTTCTCTCTTGTCAATTAAGCATTTCTTTAAAAGACCACAGCATAAATTCTGCTGTGTAAATGGCAAAAAGATCCCAATGAAATTATACTATTTTTAATAGCTGTCAAATCAGTAGTACAAGAAGTTTGGCTTTTTTTTTTTTTTTTTAAATTACACCAAAAGTAAGAACATTTGCATATTGACATTTAGGAAATGAACAATGTGACCTGCCTATAGTAAGCTTGGTAGAGGGAATTGTCATGGTTTAACCCCACCCAGCAGCTAAGCACCACACAATCACTTGCTCCCTCCCCCTTGGTGGGATGTGAAGGAGAATCAGAAGAGTGAAAGTGAGGAAACTCGTGGGTTGAGATAACGATAGCTGAGTAGGTAAAGCAAAAGCTGTGCACTCTAGCGAAGCAAAAAAAGGAATTCGTTCACCACTTCCCATCGGCAGGCAGGTGTTCAGTATTCTCCAGGAAAGCAACCCGTGTAACTTACTTGGGAGGACAAATGCCACCACTCTAAATGTTCCCACCTCCTATCCCCCTTCCATCTTCTTCCCTCAGTTTTATTGCTGAGCATGATGTCATACAGGCTGCAATGTCCCTTTGGTAAGCTGGGGTCAGCAGTCCCAGCCATGTCCCCTCCCCACCTCTGTGCACTCCAGCCACCATGCTTGGGGGAGGAGGGCAAAGTGGGAAACAGTCTTGATGCTGTGTAGGCACTACTTAGCAAAAACTAAAATATTGGTGTATTATCAACACTATTTTCAGCACAAATCCAAAACAGAGCCCCGTGCCAGCCATGATGAGGAAATATAACTCTATCCCAGGCAAAACCAGCACAGAAATTTTTTGCAATTTATATATAGCCATGCCACTTGAAGTGAGGAGAATACCAAAGCTTGGATCTGGGCAATAATAAATTTGCAGTCATTCAACTTTAAGCCAGACTTTTAGGACAATCTTTCATACTTGAGACCACAAACTTCTGTCATTATTGAATTGCTCTCACATTTGACAAAACTTAGAAGAACAACTTCAGATGTTGTGGGCCACCAAATACATTCATAATTCATTGTTGGCAGATAATTGCACCTACAATGAAGCAATTGCTAAAATTCACAGCTTGGGTACATTTCACTCATCATTTAAGCCTGTGTGAATTAAAAAAAAAAAAAAGAATTGTTTTCCAAAAACAAGAATGGTCTAGTTTTACCCCACTCCCCACCTGCCCTTTGTAGTTGTCTACAGGTTCTCTCTGTGCTTCTCAATGTTTAATTGCTGAACCTGTACTCATTTGGATTATAGAAAAATCACAATGCATGAGACTGTAAAGTTCATTTAAAGAGAAAACATTCCTTCTCAAGTCAAACCACCAAAAAAAGGCAGAAAAACCATCTCCAATAAAACTGGAAAAGCACATAGATAGAAATCACTACACCCTTCAGAAGTTCATTTCCAAAGTATATTTTCACTTCTAAGAAAGAGGGAAAATTGGGGTAGAAGTGCTTGCCATACTTTCTACAGAATTAAGAGATGAGACTAATGACAAGGTATTGAAGTATGAGGACGGAAGGTAAGGCAGAAGCATGAAACATTACTATTCTTTTGGAAGAAAAAATTTAGCTTTTTTTTAATTACTCAACTTTAGATTGGTTTGCCATTGGTAACAGAATAATTTTAAACACAGGAATCATCTAGAGCAAATAACCTTAACTGATAGATGAGCATTTTTAACTTCAATACCTATAGCTTAATAATGCATTGCCCAAAACAAACAAACAAACAAACAAACAAACAAACAAACAAACAAACAAACAGTAAAAACAAACAAACAAACAAACAAACAAACAGTAAGGAGGAATATACTTTGCATTTTATTAGTCCTGAATATCCATGCAATGCAATGAGGTTTCCAGTCTCTCTCCCATTCAGAGATACCCAAATATCTTCTGAATTGTTCACTACAATGCAGTATTTTATTAGCAATTTCACATCACACTATATTAGTATTGTTTCTTACTTGTATTCATTTTCAGTAATATAATTTGAAAGGTACTAATATTGTTATATTTCTCTGTGGCATTCAAGAAAACAGTTACTAATACAATATGAAGGGAAGGATTCTAACAAGAGAGAAAACTGTTAATAGAATAAAACAGCTTTTCTTGAATTAAGGACTACCTAGCCTTTAAGCATTTTAGAAAATCATTTCCAACTCTTCTTGAGCCAGAGCTGATAAATGAATGGAGAATGAGAAAAGAAGTAAAAAGAATCAAATGTCATTTGTAATGCTGCATTTACGTTAGGAGTCACTCTTCAATTCTACTTGAGATACTTCCAAAAGTGGAAACCTGTGTCAAGGAATGCTACCTAGACTTTTCTAGAGAAAACAAATATAATGCAGAAGGGCTTTGTTATTTTCCAGGTACTTTCTGTAGGCCATGTTCATTCTGATTCTACACACTCAACTCACAGTGCTGGCAACAGGATATTCTACAAAGACTGCAGGTACAATACCAACCTATGTTTCTATAGCATGTAAAACTAGCCTGAGGTTCCCAGGCATCAAAGGCAAAGTTGTTTGCACTGAAAAAATTAAGACTGACAAGTGCTTCTTTGCTTAAAATTTGAAGAAAAACACATGGTTGATTTAAGAATGAGATTCCCTGTGCCTGAGAGCATGTTAGCCAATGCAGACGTTGTTCTTAGAGATGAAAACCAGATTCCTGTTATGAAACCAACACTGTCAGTCACTGGAGTTCAGCCATGCACTTTGATGGGGCAACAGCCAGTGACAGATAGGTACCCAGCAACATGGAAGGACAAGCCTGCAAAAGATCTCACATACCCTCCTCTACCCAAGATGCTTCTAGAAATTAACACTGCCAGCTCCACCCAGCTCTTCACCTCAAGTAAGCACAGCTATGATCTAAGGATGCAAGTTGCTTCCACTGGTTTTACTGCCCTGCCCACCCTGGACCAATCATTCTCTGCTGGTAAGATGAACAACTGAATGGTTTACTATTTCTACACCATCCTTGCACACAACAGTATTGCTTTTATGTGAAAAAAAAAAAAAAAAGAAAAAAATCCCCAACTGGAAAAACCTTATTTAGCCTTTTCTAGCAAAAGTATAACCTTTTTTTCTTACTATAAACCTTACTGACACCTCTGCAGGAGAGAAAAAAAAGAAAAAGCTCTGTTGGCAACTATATAAGATGAAGCATACTGAGATTCCCATGCTGCGGTATCAGACTGGCTGTTCACACTGACCTCCATTTCCTTACAGCAAACATTTTTAGAAGAAAATATGTAAACAAATAACCTTCGAAACTTGGGATGTAAAAATGAAAACTACACAAAGCTTATCGCAAAATAAAATTTACCTGTGGTATGATAAAGAAGACATTGAGCTTGTAGATGTAGCATGCATGTAGGAAATAACCAACATAGTTTTGTCACATTACGTGGACTATTGGGTCAGCAACCCATGGAATAAGATTTTAATCAATGAATTATAAATGGTTCAAAAGAGTTATTTATTTTTTTTAAATCAAGAATCTATTCTTCATGTATTTTTTCTACACAAATTAAGCATAAGATGATGAGAAGGTTTAAAGTCTTAAGGGTCAGCAGATAACTTCTTTTCAAGAATAGTTTTGTTTGTCTAGAACAATTACAGTCTCTCAAGTAAAAAATACAAGTGAAAACATGTAAATATGCAATAATATCACCTTTGACAGATAAATAAGGAACCTTATAAGAAAAAATTAGGTGTAAGGAATAAATAAGGAATACTATTCCTTTCCACCAATTTATTCAGGAATTCTGTTTTTAAAATATCACAAAACATTGTTTATTTTCTAAAACATTGTTTATTGTCTAATCTGCTCTTCAGGATGTTAATGCCTTCTGGATTCTAACTGACGGGCTTTCAATTTGGCAAAAAAAACCCCACAACTTAGTATCAGACTGCACTGCACTCCATTTTAGCCAATGAAGATAAATGTGAGTTCTATAGAAGTTATGTGGAAACTTTATAATGAAAGATTTTATAGTTCTGAAAATAAGTGTAATGAACCAAAATCTATTAGAAAAGTTTGAGTATTTTCTAAAAAGAAAGTATTTTCTATCTCATGAGGATCAACACACTCTACCTGGTACCATGGCTTTAAGTTTTAACCTAAAGCAACAACTTCTTATTTAAATTAACTCAGTCCTGCACTGTTCACTGTTCCACCGAAGGAACTCTACATTGTCAGCCACAAAACTGATATTGGAAGAAAGTAAGAACAAGCAGACCACACAAACTTTTTCTTCTTCTTTCTCCCCAAAATGATGGATTAACAGGTGAAAATTTTTCTCTTCATTAGATAATGTTGCTCATTAAACATGCGTTTCATTTATTCATGTTATCTTTTAAATTTTGCTTCTTCAACACTTCCCAAAAACAGAGCCATGAAATTTTTGCACAAAGGTTTGCTAACATATACTTTATCCCTTCAGCTTATGTATGAGAAAGAAGAATTCCAGTAAGTGTGAAATAGATAGAATGTTTTTGCCTTGGCCAGAATGGAGCTTGAATATATATATAAGCACTTACTAAGAGAGAGAGAGAAAGAAAGAAAGGAAGGAGAAAAAAAAAAAAAAGAAAAAAATGTTATTGGTTTTCTCAGAAGGATTTTCTTTTATACATAGCTTTATCCTATAATTTTGTCCCTGTTGGGCACACTGCCTAAATTTAAACACAAACAGTCAAGCAATGAAGAAACATTACCACATTTACTGTGAACAAAAACTCCCAGTTGTACAGTGAAATTTTAATACATTTCAACTTATCTCTTTTACTAATGGGAAGAGTACAAACCCTGCAGGAATTCGCTCTGCAAACTGGTAATTACAGTAGACTCACTTTTTTATAATGCATATGTATAGTCAGACACAAGAACCATAGCTGCCCTTTTGATGTAGGTTACAATAGGAATGTTTCAAAAAATTATGAAAATCTACAGCAATTCCAAAGGAATGCATTATTTCATGGGAAATTTTCCTTTAGCTATACTCAAGAACACAAATATACATAATACAATATAATATACATATATTTATTTTCTTTTATGAAAAAAAACCAAAGCACAAGCTTTATCAGTTTGCTCTTTTTATTCAGGTGGTTTGGTGGGTTTTTTTTTCCCAATGTACAGAATAAACTTGCCCCTACTGGTACAAAGCTGGAGTTTCCATCCTGCAATATCACGTATGAGCTCAGAAAAAAAGATTTTTGTTCTCCCAGGCCTCTTCCTCTGCACAACCTTAAAATTTAAATAGTTCTGATCTTCAAATTTATGTCTCATTAAATCATTATAATACATATTTAAAAGCACTATTTCAATTGCACAGATTGACCACATACAATGTCCAACTCAGCTGAGACAGGGAACGTTGTGTCTGGCAGAACATTGAAGTGTACACAAGGACAGACTCGATTTAATTCAAGGGGGTGTGAAATCCAAGTAAGATCTACTGCCACTGTTGCACATAGGGACAATATTGAGCATTAATATAATAATGACAAGACAGAACTATACGTTAACTAAAAAAAAAGAACAAACTACAAGACTAGTAAGGGCCTGCAAAAAATATGCATATTTCCAGGTCTTTTATGGTTTACACTCTTTTGGTTTTTTTAATGCCTATCGACTATACCACTTGTAAATACTTGCATCCTCACTGTTTACATATACTCATGCTCATACTCTTCTCTTTAAAGACCAAAAAAATTATTTTCACACAATCCAATAAATAATTAAATCATCACGTCCTTTAAGTATAACACAAAAAACACCGTATCAGAATTCCAGTTTCTGAAGTTCCTGTAAACAGGCACATCTTCAAAACTGCCAGAAGAGCAAGCCATGTATTTAGCAATTAATTTTAAAACCAATTTGCCAATACAAAGCATCTATTTGAGTCAAATGCCGCATATTGACTGGTTTGCAACACCCAGCTTGGTAGAAACAAAATCTGCCTCTCTCTATTTAAGCAGCTCTTGTGTGTTACGTTGGCTGGACAGTAAGTAAAATGAAACATTTACAGATTTCTCTTACTATGGAATGGCATGTTCACAGCTCAAAACAGTCACAGGTGAAGTCACTAGACCCCCAGGCTACATCCTCCAAGCAGAAAAAGATGATACTATGAGGAAAAGGTGTAAGTCAGTGTCAGTCATTACTCACAATCACCAATGTGGAATCGATGGCTGAATGAAAACTGTAAAAATAGATATGGGGAAGATCTCTCTTGTAAGACCTTGGAATGTGCTTTCCATGTTTCACTTCCCTCATTTCTGGGAACTAGCTCCCTCACAGCTGTAACCCTCTTCTCCAGAGATGGTTGCTTTTAGCATGGAAATTATTCTTTCATTAAAAAGTGAGTTGTTAATGACTATGGAACGATGTCTTCACTGTTTTGGGTTTTTGGTTTTGTGCTGTGTTTTGTTTTGTTTTTTAAATAAAAGAAACCTGGTCTTGCCTAACTCTGACTCCTTCCCATTCAGAATTTGGTACAAACAGGAGGTTTGGTACAATGTGAGCATCAGACTAGAGAAAGGGTGCTACACTAGGGTGACTAACAAAAGACACTGCACTTGATGAGTGTTTGTCTTGCTCATTCCTCTTAGAAAGTGAAATCTGCAAAATGCTAGAAGTGAAGAGAGTGAGAAATGTCTCTGCCAGCCGGTCTACAAGTGTAAACATTCCTCACAGTAACAAAATTCATTGTCACGGAGTAGAAGATAAATCCTGTATCACTTATGGCTCTAGATGATGCAATACTTAGGATGTGCTTATTTAGCAACTCACCATTGAAAGCATATGGGAGGTAACACAAACTCATCCTCTGAAATTACCTTCACCACTGTGCATCATAATTAAGGTAGCAATCTTGTTACGGTGGTTTCTGTCTGTCTCAGGGTGGGCAGAGGAGATACGCTGAAGCTGAGTCTGGATTTCCCAATGCATATGCTGTGCTAAAACTTCACTGAATTTCTAGATTTCAGAACCAGTGGTTAAGAAAAGAAAATGTATCTCAGATTCTCTTTGGGAAGAAGGCACCAGATCTAGTTACATTCCTAAATGGGAGAAACAGTATCTTTGCAATGAATATGCAGCAACGGGGCTGCTTTCCTCTTCCTGTGTTATCACTTTTGTTTAATTCCCAAGGATTCACCAAAACAGAAATCCAATCAATTTGAAAAAGAAACTGCTCCCTCTTATGTACTGTCACACACAAAAGTGAAAAATGCCTCTATTTTTAATTTTTAAAACCATGAATCTAAAATCAGTTGTATTAATTGGGTGTAAAAAGACTGTATGTGAGACAATTGGGTATAAAGACTTCACACCGAAGACAAACGCATTCCAGATCATTGACAGCGAACCTCATTTCTTGACACTTCCCAATTTTTAGTGCCATTTCAATTTGGGATTCCATTTTGGAAAGCATGTGGGACTTTGAATACATGCACAGGTTCTTGATGTTAAGTAACTTACTTCTTCCTTATTATTCCTTATTTTTAAAACGTTACGTGTAACATTTGATCATGCACAGGCAGGAAATAAAGAAAACTAACCGGAACCCAGGCAGCTGTGGTTTGAGGAGATAATTCCTCCTGTGTGACCTGAGACAGTGTAATATAAATCACTGACAGTGAAGCTAGAACAGATTTTATGTTGGCTGTACACCTCCGTGCTGAATGCATGTGTTAAAATGCATGCGCTTTATAAGCCATTAATGTTAATACAAAACTTCAAAGTAACGGAATCCAGTGGCTTGCAATGTATGCCTCAAACCCTGTTTGGGATACTGAGTTTTTAAAATAATCTCTGCTCCAAGGGAGAATGGGTAACCCTAAACTGGGAGGTGTAGAATTACTTCCAAACCTGCATACTGTGCTTCCTGGGATGACAGCGATGCTCCCACTGACACTCCTTCACGTCTGCCAAGAATTTAGACACGAGCAATCGTGTCTATCACAATCACTGCACCAGAATGACCCTGAGCACCTGCTCTTCAGTGAGCAAGGGAGGAAGGCAGAGGGGAGTGGGGGGAGGCAGGCAGTGTCAAGGGGGAGAACTGGAACGGTTTCCCTCTTTGCTGTTTATTTGTTTAACTGATGGCTGTCTGAAAATTCTGTATCTGTTTAAAATATAAGAAGCAATAAGCAAGGAGAACATAATTTTTAAGCACAATACCAGGGAGAAGACCAATTAAGTGTAGGAAGCTGACCGCACAGCAGTGCTGCTTTTTACATGTGCCACCAGCCCTGCAAATCCCATTGCCTCCTGTGCTGTACCTGCATATTTATTGCTGTGCTAGGTAAGAAATGTTCAGCGCAGCTATCGCTTCTAGAGGTTTACATTATATGCATTCATTTGTACAATGTCCTGAGATTAAGACTTCCAAGTAATCAAATCGTTAGCTGTTCATACATTCGTGATGGACTGTAGCCAGCCAGTTAGCACATTTTCTGTCACAGAAACTTGCCTCTGAGCAACAAATGGAAAGCAGGTAGTCAAGAGATGCTGTATTTCTTGTTTCTGACCTTATGAATTTAGTATTGGTGTCTTGCATAGTTGTCACTTCTGTCCTTATGAATTTAAAACTATTCTCTTGCACAGTAATTGTAGCTGAATTGGGCCAAATGACTACCAAATTGTTTTTGAAAGATCGATATGCCTTCTTCTGGTTTGGCATTTAAGTAGAGGGCAGGGGGACAAGAGGTGATTCATGAGGAAAGCATGTTCATATGGACAAACAGGAACTCTCATATTTAAATATATAATCAGTTTTTCTCCTAATCTCTTATCTTATAAGAGCTTATCTTCATCTACATGTATTTATTTAAAATCAGTCAAGGAGAACTCAGATGTTAGACTGCTCCCAGGGGAAAACCAGCAGTCTAATAACACAATTCTGTTCTGTTTAGATTTTCCACTGCTTTTGGTGTTATTCAGAAACAGGAGAGGTCACTGGTCTGACTTCAATACTACCCACTTCCCTCACATTTCTAGGTGAATTTATAACTTGAAATGTCTGCTAAAATATTACCCCTGAACCTTCAAGTCTTGCTTATACACAGATCCCAGACAGATTAGGCAATGGTATTTACAGCTTTATTGCAACAACCTAGTTTTGTATCTCAAAGCTGGAATAAGGAAAGTCACACTCCTAGCATGCTCAAACTTCGAGAATTCTGCAGAAAGTGTAGAAAAAGCACACCAACAAATGGGGAACAGTTTCTGATTTCTTTTTTTTAAAAATATGCTGTTTTACTAAATAAAATTCACCCATTTAGACACATTTGTTAGCAGAGGATGACAACAGCTATACAGATGTCCCAGGAACAACCAGTCCACCCCATCTGGAAGAGTGTAGTCAAATATGCTACATTAAAATAACAGCAACTTTTGCCACTTGGCAGCACGCATTGTATTTGAAACCATTTATATCCTAGATTATTTCAATACCAGGAATAAAGACAGTGCTCATTTGTACCTTGTACTTATCAGATCATGACTGTCTACTTTGATTTGCCTGTGTTCAGCACCTTTAAAAATCAAGCAACACATCCTCATAGACAAAGAAGTCAAATCAACGCATTTACTGCATTCCCAGCTTCCTGAATTGCACTGTATTCCTGAACACAATATTCAGTGGATGTTTAAAATTCCTTCTTCCACTTGCCTTCTGCCACACTGGTATTAGCTCACTCTAAGTCTAGCATCAGCTACGCTAATCCTGCTGCTACTCAGTACATGAAGTGCTAAGCATGGGCTCTGCAAACAGCAATGCTCTCACTCCCGATGCAAAGGCTTTCATCCAGCGTGTACACTTGCGTATGTGCACATGCTGTACTCGTGCAGAGCCATCCATTTATTCCTGCCATGGCACCTAGGAGTTTGTTACAGGACAAAACTCAGATGGTGAGTGTTTAATATGTAAATGCTTCGCAGTAAATACATATACTGTGCACATCTGTGGAAAGAGCAGACCAGGCTGCTAGAAAGTGAAACTACTCGGTTTGTGCAAAACACTGGCCCAGAGCCCCTTCCCATTGCAATCAATAGGAGTGCTGTCCTTTTTCACTGAAGGCAGAATGAGCCTGTCATTGCAGGGTTTTTTTTAACATCTTTATGAAAAAATAGCCTAATAGAGCAACCTGAAAACTCTGTCAGCAACAATCTCCTTTCCTCCAAGTTATAAAATTGCAAGGATTATTATATCGGGATGGAGTTCCTAAATGATATCAGCTTTCTAACACACTTCAAACGCATCAACCCAAGGGAGCGAGTTGCAAAGCTATCAGCCCCACTATCTAACAGACGGGACCGAATTCCTCTCTCAGTTTACTTTTTGATGCCCCAAACAAACAAGGACACAAACCTGTGGTAGCCACAGCAGGTATCAACAGTAGTCTTTATTCACAGGCATCGCTATAGCTGCTTTTCCCTAAATTCAACAGCAGCTCTGATGAGAGCTCCCAGCCAGTCTCCCTCCTCCACCCTCACGAACGCCTTTCCCTGAAGCACCCGCTTTCATCCCCCTCCACACAGGCGCATGTCAGCAGCAGCCAGGCGCGCAGCGAACGCCTGCCTGCATGCAGGAAGAGTTAAATCAGCACACACAGCCCTTCGCTGCAACTTTTTTCTCCTATGGGACAAAGGCACAGGCCAGATGGAATGGGTTCCTCTGTCTAGACCTCAGGGTCTACGTGATGGACGACACTAGCATAAAATAAGCATGCACACACAGAGAGGACTAAATTCAGATCCAAGAAACTCATGCGACACCTCATTACAGCCAGCGGATTTCCATGATGAAAAGTTCAAGTCACAATGAGACAAATGGGAGGCTTTTCAGTCGTTTCTGTGAGAGTTCCACCAGGTCATAATTAAAAGCATCATTCAGCCTAGCACAAATTAGTGATCGGTAAAACCAAGATGCAACCACAAGCACAGGCTCTTTCTCCACTCTGCTTACCACCTAATCCTCTTTGGTGTGAAAACTGGTCTGGAAATTGCATAAAAGCCGCCCTTCTGGTAACAGAGTTTTCGGGTAACAACTCTGCCAGACACACCACAAAAGCAGACTCTGTTACAGTATGTTGATAAGTCTGTTTCCACTCCTAGGAAAAGCCAGATGGTGCAGAGGTGTGTGATAGTAATTTCTAAAACAAAAAAATTTTAAAGACCCAGAATAGTTGTGGTTAGTTTGAGTTTAAGGATCAAATTCAGGTCAGTTCCTCTTTATCCAGACTGATTCACTTTTCCCTATTATTGATTGCCGACAATGTGCTTGCTGCTGTGAAATCCTCAAAAAGAAGAAGAGTTTAAATTTAAGAGTTTAAATGCAGACACTGAGGAACATGATGTACCAAGTAGCTAAGAAGGGAGTCAAATTCATGGAATTACTTTTTCTTACCTTTCTAAAAAAAAATAAGAAAAATATTAATCAGGAAACAAACACATTTATGCTCTCACAAAATAGTAAATGGAGGTTCTTCATCAATTCATCTAAATTGAACTGAAGACTCTGAACGGCACATTGGCTTTTGGTATTTCAAAAAGCAGTATTTACATGAAGAAAGTATCATGCCAAAAACCAGGAAGTGATGCTCCATTAATATTCATTACAAGCCAACACTCAAAAAAAAGGAAAGAAAACATAAGCTGCCAAGTTTATTCTGGCAAAGTTGTATGACATGATTTGTATGCAAAGCAAAATTTAGAAAAATGTCTTTAAATAAATGTAAATCCCTTTCAAATTGAAAAAAACCCCCCACATACAATGAAAAAAGCAATTCTAAGTTTTAGCTTTCTTTCAAAAAAAGCTGTACATAAGCAGTGATTAGTGAGGTACATTGTCTGAGAGGGCCTACTGCCTTAAGTACCTTACTTTTTTCCATCCTTGTAACAAAGAATTTAATTTGTTCACATATCAAGAAGTTATAAATTAATATTTAATTTCTTTTTGCCCTCACCTATTTTTTTTTATATACATAATCAGGACCATTTAAAAATGTGTGAGAAAGTCAAGTACAGAGAATAATCCCAGTTTTCCTAAGCAAAGACCAAACTACACAAGAAGATGGCAGTGTCCTTCAGCATGGTGTTAGTATACTTCTCAGAAATAAAAACACTGATTCATTGCCTGGCTCAGCCCGCGGGAGGAAGGGGGCCAGTGATGTCCGTGTTGCATGGTGGAATGAATGCCACACAGAAATTCCTAAAACTCTTCTGTCCTGCTTCACAAAACAAATGAACGCAAGCAGTGCTCCACGTGCGTTTTGGAGGCACTGCTTCTGGCCCTGAGTAAGTGTGCGTAAAACCCAGCCAGCACAGGATTGAGGGGTTGTCTCGTACCGTGGGATGCCTGAGTGACACGCAGGGCACAAAAAATTCAGTCTAGCAGGAGACAAAGTTCTGTCCTCAAAACAGAAACTGGGAGTCTGTCTCTGGTCATTCTCGTTCAAAATTTCACACACTGACTGCAGCGGCTGGAAAAACAAAGGCATTTTGAAGCCAAACCTGAAGAGGAGGAACAGGCCCTCACATGACGGTGCAAAGATGCTGTTTCTAGTCCCGTTTCACTGGCTTCCTGAGTGACTCAATAGTAACTTCTCCTCAGTTCCTTTACCTTTCAACTACAATTAACAGCTCAGGAAGAGAGGCTGAGAATTAACTCTATAAGCAGAAATTCTCAAATAAGGAGAGAACAGGAGAGCAGCCATGTAGGTGAGAGGGAGAAGTCCCAAAAGCTACATCTAGACTGTCTGTGCTCCTCTTCCACTCTTTTCCCACCTCCCGCACCCCAAACAAGTTCTGCTCTTTTCTGATGTCTTGAGAAAGCCTGAGATTTACCTTGTGCCAGCAGGCAGGGGAACATGAGGTGAGGGGGACCATGGGCTACAGCGCAGGCAAAAGCATCCTCTCTGGCTACGCAAAAGGTGTCTCCTCTTCCTCAAATGCCTCTGTCCCCAAAGAGTGAACCACGTACTTCCTGGTAGCCTGTCCAGAGCAGTTCCCACCCTCCCACAGGGAGCAGGGCAGGCTGGTCACTGCCAGGCAGCCCTGGGGCTGGTGACACCGATCAGGGTGTGAGGTGGGGACGCCGCTGAGCTGGGAGCAGAAGGCCAAGATGAGGGAGTGGAGACAGTGAGGGTTCCTAGGAGGCAGGCTTTGGTGGGAAGGAGGAGCTCATTACACAGGGAGGGACAGCAGAGGAAAGATTTTCTCTCCTATGTAGCAGAAACGACCGTGCTGGGATTTGGGCTGGCTAAAATAAATAAATAAATAAAGCAGATGTGGTGAAGGCACTAGTAACAACGGCTAGACTTGGGAACAAGGGCAGCGGAGAGCCAGGGCTGAGGGACTGGAGAAACACTGCGGCATCAGAGGGTATGCAGGACAGAGGTGGGGAACACAAGCAAGTTCAGAACCATTTTCCTACTAAGTAGCAGAAAGGAGGTTTCATCTGTATAACCACTGCTCTGAAACCTTTGGAGGCCATTACTGGCAGGTATCCACACATTTATACAGGTGTGTTACTTTCCCAAATTATCATTCAAGCCTGTTGGTATAGCTGTTTAAAATACTCCTTATATATGGCAATATTCTTCACCTCATTAAAAAATTTCTTCCCTTTTCTGAAACAATAGCCCCATTCAATAATCCCTACAGAGATGAAAAGCAGACACTTCCTAGGTGACTGGCAAAACTGATAACTCAGAAGGCATCTCACTCACATAATTACTAAGTAGGATAGTATCTAATAGTTATTAGATAGTAATACTATTAAATGCTACTAAAAGAAACATGTAACTCCAGTAGCTCTGTAAATTCTCCATTAGTGTCAGCATCCAAATTCAATACTGTTGAAGGGAATCCCAGAAGATGAGAAGAACAGAGCTTCTACATAATTCTCCCAAAATAAAATTGCCATTTCTGTGATTTTTCTGATGCTTTCTGCGGGTTTTGGTCAGGCATGGTTTTTGAAGTCAAATGAGATTTTGACCCTATGCCAGGTTGTTCCTTCTTCTTAAATCTTAAATACTTGGCATGCTTTGGGAAATCACTGCTTATGAGAAAGTGATGACTTTTCAAGCGTTCAGTCAGTATAAGGAGAAGTTGCAAACTTATGCCAGCCTCTTATAAAACTTCAAGGGAGTAGAAATACATGGAGGGAAGCAGAATACCTGACACGTAGTAGCGAAGGAAAGAAAGGATGAAAGCATATTGAATGTAGAGGGAAGAAGATAGGGGAGGGAGGGGACAAAGGCAGAAGGGAAGAGGGGGAAGGAGAGAGAGATATGAAAGAACTGGGGACAAAGATGAAAACAAGAAAAATTTAAAAATATGTTAGAGGAAAAGGACAGAACTATTGGCCTTCCAAGTTTAGAAGAATTTAAAATACAATATGTAAAGGGGTAAGTACTCCATTTTTGAGACTAGCGGGCATAATAGCAGGCTGACTGGTTTGCTACAGCCCTGCAAAGCTCACATATGAAAACATGCTGCAGCATCACGTGCATCCATCCTGTTGAAATGCAAACGGACACTCATCACCAAAGGAGGAAGTATAACATTCACTTTTAATTTCTAGAGTAAATACCCCCAAAACACACATCCCTTTCAATGGCTTTTACCAGTGTCCTCAATGTACGTGTGTTAATATGGGTGGTTCACAGTTATAGTAAAACATCAGGAACTACACTTCATTTGTAAAGCACCTGCAATGTTCTTGAGGTTCATGTGTGCAGTTCTACACCCGAAGGGCTTCACTGCTCAGAACTTATAACTGATGGACAACTTTCAAAAAAGACATGTAACCTGCAAGGGCAAAAATAAACCTATAACTAAAAAAAAA
>NW_010259925.1:0-3300 GCF_000690775.1 Eurypyga helias
TGCTAATTTTCATTAGTGACCATGCTGCGTAATGTCTATGACGTGGCACACACACTGATCTTTAGCTGGTGTGCCTCAGTGTATATTAACAGAACCTGAAGGTGTTGGGCTGATTAAAACATTGAAGGGATCCTGGTATGTACACCCACATGGCCCCCCAAACCTTTGCTAGCCATCTTGACAGTATAAGGGTATGACTTTACAGACACAAACACACCTGGGTATTCCAAAGGCAAAAGGCCCAAGAAAAGAAAGCCTACACATTTTTATTGTGCAAACCTACCACAGCCTGCCGTGGACAGTTCATCGCTTCCGTTAGGACAGTCCCTTTCACCGTCACAAAGCCAGTGTTTGGGAACACAGGCATGGGAGCCCAAGCAACTGAAGGTATCTGCTGCACAGGTCACTGACCCTGAAAGACACAGGACATGTGGGTCTTGAATGTGTTCTGATTTTTTTACGGAAACGAATAATGACTGAGTAAGGGGGGTTCATTATAAAACTGAAAGATTTGTTCTGCACAGTATGATAGACATACTGGCCACGACTGCATTTTACAGTAAAATGTTGACAATCTACTATTTTCTTCCATTCTTTTCATTTATTCTATCTCCTAATTTTCCGCAAAGAAACTGAATTTATCATACTTCCTGAAAATTATCCAGCAGAATAACTATTCAGAACAATTTTGGTCTTTATGTTTGATTGCATACTTTGGAGTGACCGAACAAAGGAACTAATCTTGTAAACTGCATAATCCTCACATCACTAGACTCTATGCCAGGAGGCTAAAGGTATTAAAATCTTGCATGAGTCAGCCCCACGTAGATGAGAACAATGTGTACCAAGTACAACAGCAGTGGGAGTAAGAAAATGTCTGACCGTTCCAATGCAAGTAACTCAACGTAGTCTTTATTTGACTGATCCTTTTTTTAATCAGGCTTTCCTCCAGAGAGGAATATTATATCCTAGGATCAATTTCACTCTGGAAGTAAACTTTTGCACAATCCATCACTTGGTGTATTCTCTTAGCTCAGTTAAACAGACTTCACAAAAAGGATACTGTAGTTTCTACTAATTTTAATTAGGAATTAATTAAATAGTAAACCAAATTCTTATTTGCTATTTTTTGATACTTCTGAAGTTAAACTACACGGTAAATAAATACTGATTTTGTAAGACTGAAAAATCTGAAGTCATCTTGATTTCTCATCTAGCAATTCAGATCTGCCTTCTCCTCCTAAGGAGAAATACAGCCCTAACTCCCGGTATGTTGTAGTGACACTTTGCAATTTGCTGGCCTTTGTTTTCCCCTCCCTTTTTCTATTTTCTGCTCTAAGTTTCCTATTAAGCTTCAGGCCTTGACGTTTCTTAGGGTTTCACATTGTTCTATGGTAGTCCCAGATAAGGGGCTTGTCTTGTCATTTCACACCTCCTCCTTTTCCTAGGGGAGAGAGGCAGAGAGAAATCTTCCCTTTCAGGCAGACATTGCCCTCAACATGACCTGAATACCATGAAGAACATAGTGCATTAACTTCAAGTTGACGTCCATCTAACTCATTCATATTTTGCCCTATTAGAACACTATAATTTTGATCTTCAACCTTTTAGTTTGCTGCCATTTTTATATTTTTGATTAAGAAACTATGTTAACAAACCACAACTTCGAATATAAGTTGAAGAGATTTCTTTTCTGTCTACTTGACACTTCCAGTAAAGTTATCAACAACATTTTTACTACAGTGTCACATAAGAAGTATGTAAGAAAATTCTTTTTGTTGAATGGACTGTAAAGTAAGAGAATTTTTGAAAAGGAACAAATATTTAATAGTTGTAAGTGGAAATTTTAAAAAGTAAACATTGAAATACAGCACAGATGAAGATGGAAATAATGTATGAAATACCATGAAATTGTGACAGTACAACTTAACACAATGGCATTTTCTTTTGAAAAGAATTCACTAACACATTTCCAGTCAACTGAGCCCTAGAGTGAAAGTAAAATTTTGAATTCCTTATGCAATTTTATGGGTTTGGGAATTGGAGCAGAATATTATGCAATAATGCTTATAGATATATATATATATTAAAAAAAAAAAGGGAATAGGAGAAAGAAATGGGGAAAAAAAATATCAACTTTAGAGTCTTCAGGCACCTACCACTGAAATGGAAAACTCAAATAGTGATACAGGGGTTTTACCTCAAGGATGGAAATATGAGAAAAGTTCTCCATGTGCCTGTGATGGTGTGCCATTCATATAGCCAGTGACAGACTAGCTGCTGGTTGGAGTGGGCTGAGGGAAGATATCCTCTAATACCCCATCTTTAAAGAACACGCTCTTTGGAGATGCTGTACTTCTTCCCTTTCCACCACCTTCCTGGACCACTTGGACTCTTCTTTCAGTATGTCTGACCTGACACATTACAGAGTAAATTATTCCACTTACCACAAATAGCATCACTCTCATCTAAGCCATCGCCACAGTCATCCTCTCCATCACAAGTCCACTGCTTAGAGATGCATTTGTTTGCAGAGCAAGCAAACTGATTCCATGAACAAGACGAATCTAGGAATGACACCAGCCACTGCATTTGTTAGGTTCACAACAGTACTCTATTCCCTGAATTTTTTAGCATAGTTTAGGAATCTTCACACTGCTCCCTTCATTGCTCCCAACTGTAGTGTATTAAAACACAGTAGAATCCTAACTGTTAATCCTAGTCCTAAACAATACCAGTTTGACTAAGACTTTGCATTCACCAATACATGCATATAAGTAAATAAATAGTAAAACATTCACAATGCTTACATTTTAGTGTTTTTGAACATTTTGCTAGTGGAATGAGTACAAACATTTTAAAAACCTAAATTTGATTTCACATGGATGTTATAACCACAGTGAACTGCTTTATTTTGGTAGTAGGGCAGACATGGCACAGTCCAAATTTTGCAACACAGCCTTCCTCTTGGTACCGCAGTATTTAATTACATCTTTAAAAGATTTCATGTTCTTTTCTCACAAGAAAACTTGTTGTGCATTTGGATTCAGTTGTCCCACGTACACTTTTGCATACTCCAAAAACAATGGCATGCTTCTGCATTTCAAAATCAGTCTGTAAAACTGTTCTAGATAAGTGCTATTTGTTCTGATCTTTCCTGAAAACCTCAAATCATTTGCTTTTCCTAGACTTCTTTAAGAATAAAATTATTTTAATTTATGACTTAATATTAACAATATAAAGAACTTGAGGAGATACAATCTGAATTTAAGACTGTTGTAATAAATACCTCTAAATGGG